>NC_135781.1:2910974-3195525 GCF_028453695.1 Augochlora pura
GAAGAAGAAGAAGGCTCTTTTTTGCCACGGAAAAGACCGCGGAACGGAAGTTCGCCAGGGGCGGCGCACCCTCGGTGGGTGGGCCGCGGGCTGAATTAAAATTGATGGATAAGACCCCCCCCCCCCCCTCCCCCCGCCCCCCCCCCCCGGGAACCGCGCCGAGCAATTTTCATCGAGTTAACCTCCTCGCGCGGGCTACTACGCGCCGAACACCGAAACCCGATTTGTCTTTGAACTGGTTGACTCCCTTCCTTCCTTCCTTCCTTCCTTCGCTCGCCTGCTGCCTCGTCGTTCTCCTTCGTACACCGCCGCCTCTATCTCCGTGATGTACAGTCCCCCCTCCCTCCCGGTCGCCCGCGATCGCCGACTCGAACAACCTAATTAATTTATGGCAGTTGCTTCTGCGATCTATTTGTTCTCATAGAGATCGAAGTTTCCGCGGAAGACGGGGTCGCCGCGCGGAATCGAGCGACGCGCCGCTCCCTGTACTCTGCGACGAATCGGCAATCTGGGTTCGAATGTCTCGGGAGATTTGTGATTTATTTTTCGTTGAGTTACCATGTTTATTGGACGAAGGAATGTATTTTACTTTTATACTTACTAATTATATTAATATAATTCTTAGCCATTTTTACTGTAAATTTAACGCTTCGCTAACTGGCTGTAAATATTTCCCTTATTATAGAGTAATAGTAAGTAACTTAAATTTACAATTTTTATTAAAATAATAACGTTAATTATTAATCGTTACTGCGGTCAACAAAAATAAAATGACAAAAGTACTTAAGTCACTTTGATATTAACCAGCTTATATAAAACAAATATTTTTAATTATACGAATTCACCTCTTATTCTTTACAATTCATAAATTATTTATACTATTAAAATCACCAGAAAATCAATGTTCAAAGTATCCCGTTTCCATCTACTGTTCACAATTTAATAAAAGTAAACAGGTACCCGAAATATATTTACGAAAATTATATCTTAAAACTAAAAGACAAATCTCTCTAATCAAGAATTTTCAATTTACATAACTCTTTTTATCTATATCAAAGTATTATATCATATTATATCAAAGTAACCTAAAATCACCCTCACAACTTAGCACAAACTATCAACTAAAATTCGTCTCCGATTGGCCAACTGTCATCCATCCGCGTACATCTTCCCTTCTGGAGCCTCGTCCGCCGTCTCGTCGGATTATTTTCGCGAGCGATAAATGATAATGGCGTGGTATCGGAGCGGAGCCATAAATTCCAGAACCCATTTACCCTTTTTTACAACACCGCGAGCAGAGAGTCAATTACCACCGGACGCGCGACTCCTCTCGAACGGTTTTGTCTTTTATCCGGCGTTCGCCAATAGCCGAAGATATTAGCCATTCCGAGCGATAAACACCGGATTGCCGCCGGGGGCCGCCCTTGTTCAAAAGGGACCCCGCGCGTCCTATTCCCCCGGGTGCCGGCGACGCCGATTTACAGTCAGTCCCATAAGCATTCGTACCCTCGTTCCTTTAAGAGAAATTTTGTTGAAATCAAGGAACGCATGCAGGATCTTGCAAATAAACTTTTTACTATGAATGAACACGTGTATAAAGTTTATATTAAATTATAACAAAATTGATTAAATAATAACAAAAATATATTGATTTTACTCAATATTCTCATTGATGTGCAATGGTTGTACATTTTTTAATTCCAGTTCTGTGTTAGGCTTTCTCCAAACTTTTCCTCTTCCGTCGCACCCAAAACTATTAAACGAGATAATAAAAAGTTTATTGGAAAATTACATCCCTCGATTTCAACAGATTTCTCTTATAAGCAATGGGGTACGAATACTTATGGGACTGACTGTAAGTGGGTTATAATTATTCACGCTCGAACTCCTCGCTTATTACCGGCTAGCGAACTTTCGACAGAGAGCGAGACAGAGAGAGAGAAAGAGAGAGAGAGAGAGAGAAGAAGTCCGCGGAATCCCGTGAGATACGGGGTCCAAGGAAATCGTCCCGCGAATTGTCGCGCGAGAAGCTTAACGAGACCCTCTCTCCCCCCCTCCCTCGTTCGACTTTTTCTTCGCGGTATTTAAATGCCGGCAATTAAAAATTTCCGCGTCGACTTAACGGAATGCAAATGTTGGCTCTGCCTTGCGAGCGCGCGCGCGCGCGCACTCGGGATTAATGCCGGCCCGTCCGGACATTGTTCTCGTTAGCATATCCTCCCGGACCCGAACTGTTCACCCACTTCTGCGATCCGTCTCGCTGATATCCGGCGACATCTTTATATACGCGCGCCCGGCAGAAAAATAATTTTTTCGTGAAATTCCCGGCGCGAGATCCTTGTCTCTTGTCGGACGTATTCGGATATCGTTCTCGGGCGGATGAGGTATCGGGTTTCGATACGGACAGTTGTATGCGTTTATGATATTTCGGAGTGGCCAGCCGCGGTCTCAAGGACTTCGTCTTCGGTTATGGTTTTAACGGCGGTTTTTAACAGCCTTCTTCCGTTGTGTTTAATTCGATGTCTGTATTTTGTGCAATGGATAAATGGAAAATTTGATGATGAATTTTCGATATTGGTATTATAGGGCGAGGAATATTTGTTCGCTTAGATCGTTGATAGAAGAATTGGTTGGATTTTGAGGTTAGAAGGGGATCATTGTGTAAATGATGTTTCTGAAATCTATTTTACAAATCGAAAATTAGCATTGATTAAGAGATTGAGCTCGACGAGGTTTATAGTTCTTGGTAGTATAAAAATATTTTTACGAACTTTTTTAGACCGTCTAGACGGGCCACTAATTTGTTAATTTATGATTGCTCAAGTCTTGAGGACTTGATATTGTAGCATGATTGATATTGCATAATATTACAAATGACATAATTAATACTGTATAATATTACAGATATTATGCTACGATTAATTGTATTTAATATTACAAGCGTTATGACATAGTCAATATTATATAATATTACAGTTGTGATAGTACAATTGATATTTTAAAATACTATAGGTGTATAATATGATTAAATATTATATAAAATCATAAATGTTGTAATATAATTAATACTATACTAGTATTGCAAAAGTTATATCACAATTAATATTATATAATATTACAACTACTATAATGTACATTAATATTGTATAATAACATAAATATTGCAATATAATTAATACCATACTAATATTAGAAATGTTATACCACAATTGATATTATTAAATATTAAAAATATTATAACGTACGTTAATATTGTATAATATCATAAATACTGCCATATACATAAAACTATAACCTACGTCAAATATTATCTTACTAACCTAAAATATGAAAATATTAATATCAACAAACCCTACAACAATGGACGATCAATAGCAGAATAAACGTTTTATCGTCACTTTTCCGAGCCGGCATAAAACAGCTGCTCTGAATACGACGTAAATCTATTGTCGCACAAAGATACACCGTAATAGAAAATCGCGGGTGCTTCGAATAAATTCGACGCGTACATTGTTATAAAACAATATACGCCTGCCTGCATTTAGGGCGCGCGGGCGCCGCGCGTCGTCGAGTGCGTTAATTTCGTTGAGAAATTGACGGTGGCGCGCGCGCGCGCACAAAAGTTCGCAACACAGCCCGTTTATCCGGGGCAGACAAATTAACTTGCCGGGCTTCGGAGCGTATTGTGCGAGCACAATGCAACAGACAATAAGTGTCAGGGCCCGTACAATGTAATCAAAAAGTAAACGCAGCTTGTCGATAGTATGTCACTCGCGCAACGAGCCTCCCACTTACCCTTCTCCTCTCCTCTCCTCTCCTCTCCTCTCCTCTCTCTCTCTCTCTCTCTCTCGCCCGTAACCGAAGGGTTAAAATACGCATCCGTTTCGAAGCCGGCGCTCTGCAATAGAAGTTTCACCGTGGCCCCGGCGCTTGACGTTGCATAAATTACCACCCGCAAAATTTATGGTAATAAGCCTGCCAGGTCCAGGGGACCTGCGCCATAAACATAATATACCCGAAAATCTTCGCGTCCGAGCGTTTCTAATTGCTGTCCGTCTTTTCTGTTCCAGGTACGTAATCGAATCAGTCGTTAAGAACGGCGCGCTTGCCGCGGGACGTAAGTTAACATCGATGATATTTTATTAAATTAACAACGTAGGTGCGCAGAGGTAAATAACGACAACAGTCGATTTTATATTAAAATTGAAATATTTTAAAAAAAACAGTAAACCTTTGCCGAAGCCATTTTCTACATGGAAATTTAAAATTATTTTTTTGGATTACAATATTTCTATTTTATGCGATAAAGTGTATTTTGTACAATATTAAATTAACTATTTGATTTATAGCAACAGTTTCACTTTCAACAGTTTTTTAAAATTAAACCTTGTTGCTATACAAATTATTGCGATTATTAAATGAAATTTTAAATATTGTGAATTAACGTGACAAAAGAATTTTAGCGATGCTTTGGAGTGGCCACTCGAGTGCAAAGGGTTAACACTGTTGGAGTTTTCAATCAGCTTCAATTTCAATTTAACCCTTTGAACTATGACTCCATCCACGTTGCGTCGATTAATACACATTTGTCCTTAATATTTTCCTTAATATTGTCAGATAATTTTTATCCCTTGTATCGTCTTTATTATTTCCGTTTCCACACTTTGACAATAGAAAAATTCAATGTAATTCCGATTTACAAGAAATTAATAATTTAATAATCTAGTAAAGCCTGCGTGGAATATTCATCAAGTCTGACTTATTATTATAGTGAAAGAGATTAAAAGAAATCCATCAAATCCACATTCATTACATTACATATAAAATCCTCGCAAAGACTCCGCCGCGTAGTTAGAGCGCAAAGGGTTAATCTTCATTCCAAGCGGAGTCGGTCGGCCGAGTCGATGAAACAACGACGCGGTTTCTCGAAATTTACGAGGCGGCCATGTTGCGAGAGGGGGCGAGTTCCTCGATAATCGACGGCTTCTCTTGAGCGATCTTTATTTCTCTCTCTCTCTCTCTCTCTCTCTCTCTCTCTCTCTCTCTCTCTCTCTCTCTCTCTTCGGCTGCGGATTAGCGGCGAGGCCGAATCCTCCGAGCGGCGAACTCGCTCGCGAAGAAGACCCCGCAAAGAGAGTCCGAAGACGTCGCGCAGAAGGGAGGGGGGAAGGCGATGGAGTCAGAGGGGGAAGGGGAGGGGGAGGGGAGGGGGGAGGACTGTACACAGGGCGAAAAAGAGAGGACCGGCGGGGGGGGGCAGGGTAGGGGCGCGGGCGCTTTATGCGTTTCTTTCGTCGCGGCGTTTCGTTTGCAATAATTTATGCGGGAAGACAGCTTGAGAAATGACCGCTGGCTCCTTGTGCAACCTTAATTTGCAACAGTTTACTTCGGGACCGTTTTGAGAAATGGCTGCCGGCGAGATACGAGGGCACGGCCCCGCGTTTCCGATGCGCGATGGGGCCCCGGCATAAAGACATTTATCGCGGGATCGGCCATCGATGAGAAGCGAGAAAGAAATGGGGGCGACGGCGGGGCGGCAAAGGGGCGGGTGAAAAGGAACGAGAAGGTTTTCTCTCTCTCTCTCTCTCTTTCTCTTTCTCGCTCTCGTTTACGTCTCGATAACTGGTGTAATTAGCGGTGCCCGGGCCGCTGTGTGGGCGATCCATAAAAATCGTATTGAAAATCCTTATCGCTGGAACTTATTGTGAGAGACCCCGGCCGTAACTCTTTCATCCGGGCCGAGAGTAGATTAACGCACCTGCTGGCATTTGTCTCTCGGTTAATCATGTTTCCAACCTGCGATCACCCTCGGCCAGATATGGCACAAGCTTCTTTGCATAGTGCTCGAATAATTGTTGCACGTCGCTGTTCAATATTTGGCTGGAAAATTGTGTTAGAATTTAAAAGCGTTCTTTTGGTTCACTTAACCCCTTTGCGATTTATTTAATAATAATAATAGGTCAGACTTCTAATGAATATTTCGTATGTAATTGGTACTGTACAATATTAGAACTGTTATAATGTAATTTAGTATTATATAATATTACAGATACTATACTATGATTTAATATTGTATAATATTACAACTACCTTAATATAATTTAATATTACATAATATCACATAAATATTGCAGTATCATTGATATACTAGAAATATTATAATATGATATAATATTCCAAATACTACAGTATTAATATTAACTAAACTATAGCGTAATATCCTAAATATAAAATAGAATAATATCCTAAACATAAAATAGCGTAAAATCCTAAATACAAAATAGCATAAAATCCTAAAAATAAATATTCACAAAAAGAAGATCCCCAATTTATTCTTCGACACCTGTCAATTCGACCATTTGAAAGATCGCCGTATTTCGCGCTAAACGTTTCCTATATTTAATAAAATCGCAGTAATTCGGTTAACGGTACCGACACAGCATAGTTAACGTCGATCACCAGAACCTCTCGTCATCGGACACTCGAGCCTAATAAAATTCCAATTTCCGCGAGCACCGAAATCGAAGCATCAAACGACGAATTAAAAGTCTCGATCTCGCAAAAGCCGGCGAACGTCGTCGCACGGTTTCGAATTCATTCCCGCGTATTTCCCGCCCGGTTCGATTTACGAGGCACTCGATTATTTTTCGCAGCGCGACCGGTCTCCGGCTATATTGTTCGGCACGCCGGACGTTTCTCTCAAATTGAAAGTAACGTTACGCAATAAAGGTCTCTCCCTCGGTTTCCCCGGAGGCACCTCGTCACCGCGGACGCGCGGCATAAAGACGAGCCATTCCGTTTCCGTGGATGGCCGGCACGAATGCCGGTTTTAAACGACCGAACGAAATCGGCGGCGACGGTGGCCGTGCGGATCGCCGCAACCGGGATCACCGAGGATCGCGCGCCGCGCGTCGCCCGTGTAACCCCTGACATATCCTGTCACCGTAAAGAGTCATTGAAACATTAAACTGACCTTTCCGGTTCATCGGACAGCGCGTGTATTATCGGTGGTAGGGCTCGGCGTGTAGGCACCCGTGAGACAATTACGCTGTAACGATCCGCGACCACGATCCATCAGGATTCCGTCACGCGTGGTGAGCATAACCGTGATTCGATGAAATTCTCTTTCTGTCTGGCTGACTCCCAGCCCCATCGCCACTTTCGCTGCTTTCGATGATTAGAGTAAAAAAAAAAACGAGGGGATCCTTGGGTACAATGAGTTTAGGGTTTGGTACCTTGAGGTATGATTGCTTCCGTGGCTGCAGCGATTAAGTAACTGTTCTTGGTTAGTCGATAATTATTCTGATAGAATGAGACGGTTTTTGTCTCTTTTATTTATTACTTTGGTGTTTGGTTTTGTTAGGTTATGTAGTCTAAATTTGTTTGTGTATGTATGAGACTTGAAGTGGGAAAATTGTATGAAATTGAAGTGGTAGTTTTGATGATTTTTGGAATACGATTTTGGAGGGATATTTATATGCGACTTAGCTTAGATTATAGCTGGAAGTGTCTATTTTAAGACAGGAAGGATTAGATTGTAATAGAATCGTGAGGTTATTTTGAAAAAATAAGAATAATCGATCTCTGCCATCATGGGAGTTATTAGATGAGAAAGAAAAAGTTTAGATAATTTTTCAAATGCGTTCTCGTTGGGCTATTTTTATGCGACTTAGCTTAAATGAAAGCTGAAAGTGTCTATTTTAAGATAGGGTGGATTATACTATAATAGAATGATGAGACTATTTTGCAAAATTAAAAATAATTGATCCCTGTTATCAAGGAGGATCCTAGACCAAAAAGGAAAAATTTAGATAATTTTTGAAATGCGTTCTCGTTAAGATATTCTTATGCAACTTAGCTTAAATAAAAGCTGGAAGTGTCTATTTTAAAATGGGATAGCTTAGATTGTAATAGAATGATGAGGTTATTTCGAAAAATTAAGAGTAATCGATATCTGCTGTCATGGAGATGACCAGATCTAATCCAGTATCCACGAAATCTAAAAGGGGAAGTTCAAATAATTTTCGAAATACGTTCTCGTTGGGTTATTTGTATGCGACTTAGCTTAAATGAAAGCTGAAAGTGTCTATTTTAAGATAGAATACATTAAATTGCAATTAGCTGACAAGATCATGTCCAAAACTTTTTAAGAGTAATCGATCTCTGCTGTCGTGGAGATTGCTAGACCAAAAAAGGAAAAGTTTAGGTAATTTTTGAAATACGTTCTCGTTAAGCTATTTGTATGTAACTTAGCTTGAATGCAAGCTGACAGTATCTATTTTAAGATATACTAGATAAGATTGCAATTAACTGACAAGATCATTTTGAAAAATTAAGAGTAATGGACATCTGTTCGTGTTAGTTTTATTAGATCTAACAAGAAAGGTACAAATGAATTTTGAAATACGTTCTAGTTAGGCTATTTTTATGCCACTTAGCTTAAATGAATGCTGAGAGTGTCTATTTTAAGATAGACTAGATAAGATTGCAATTAACGAACAAGATCATTTTGAAACATTAAGAGTAATCGACCTCTGTTCTTACAAGGTTTATTAGATCTAACAAGAAAGGTACAGATGAATTTTGTATTACGTTCTAGTTAGGCTATTTCTATGCAACTTAGCTTAAATGAAAGCTGAAAGCGTCCACTTTAAGACAAGGTCGATTGGATTACAATAAAACATTTGAAAAATTAAAAGGAGTCGATCACTGACATCGTAGACTTCACAAGATTTTATAGCGACGATTCAGCAGAATTTTAAAATATATTCCTGCGAAACAATTTCTACATAATCTGACTGAAATAAAAGCTGAAAGTACCTACTTTAACATAGGATACATTAGATTGCAATAAAATAACAAATTCACTTGATAAAATTAAAAGAAATCGACGTCTGTCATTATGGATTTTAATACATCAAATAGAAATCCTTCAGATCGGTTAAAATCTATTTATTAAAATATTTCCATAGAGTAATCTCTATAAAAATTAGCTTAAAACAAAGCTCTAAGTGTCTACTATAAGACAACATAAATGATATTGAACTTATATAATAAATCCACTCACACCAACAACAATAAAACGCGATCGAATTTACAACACAATTTCTTAGCCAGAAAAATCAAATTTTCGATTTAAAAAAATTGAACAACATTTATATCGCATAAATTCCATATAAAAATCATCATTAGGACGATTCTTCGACTCATTGTTATCAGCCCAAGCGGTTAATTCGCTTCGTCCTGGATCACATCGACGCGCGCCGGCCTGGATCGCGACGCACGCGAGCCGATCGTTAAAAATCTCGTCGAGGCGGCGCGGATCATCGTCCTCTCGCGCCGGCTGTAAACGTCTCTAGGATACCGCGCCGCGTAATATATTGCTTATTGAACCGCGGGAAAAAGAGAATGAACGGAAGCCCGTTCACCGTGAAGGAAACGAGCCTCTGGAATCGATTCCGCCGGACATCGCGCGCGCGCTTCCATCCGCCTCGCGCGATTAAACATCGAAGATCGCGGCCGGCAAGCAAAAGAAGCGCGCAGCCGCCCACTCGGCGTCGTAGACGCGAAAGCGCGTCATCGGTTCGCGGGACAATGAATCGTTGATGAGGAAATAACGCGGCCGCGCAATAAGGAAGCCCGTCCGGAACGGTTTTTCGCGACGCGGATCCGACGAATTTAATCTCAACGGGATTAATAGCGTCGGCCGAAGGATATCGGATCGATGATTAATCGATAACAGTTATTGGACAATGAAAACCGAGCTATCAAAAGACGGTAATGGAATAGAGTTAATGCATAAACGATGAGCACACGGACGAGTCCAGCGCTGATGCTTCCTGCAGCGTCTGCCTGTCGGATTCCGCGCCAAGTGCCGCTCGATTTTAATTCCTCGTGACTGTTGTTAATTGTTTGACGGCTTCGCGGAATAATATTAGATATCACGAAATAATAAGATATATATTCCACGTATATATACATATATCTACATGAAATACATATGTTAAAAATAAATTTCCATTGAACGAACAACACTACGCAATAAGCATTAACAATGGAAAGACGGGAACTTGAAGACGGGAAAATGACTGCTTTTCGGCAATATAGACATAACAATTACCTAACATAGGTAATTTTTCCAAGCCCGTTCCCTTGGCAGTGGTTTCGCTAGAAAGTAGATAGGGGCAATAACAATGACTAACAAACGCATTTATATGTTGCAGAAAAAGTCACAAAATTATAAGAAGCCGTGTCGTTATTTACATAATTATTATTCTAATTGAAATTGAAAAGCAGTCAAAATGACTTGCTTAGGCAATCTAGTGTTAATAAACCAGAATTAACAAAGCTAATTAATTCTTCCTTAGACAACTCAATGGCATGCTTTAACTTTGCATAAAAATATTCCAAGAAATAAATAACTAGCTTCATATAAATAAATAATAAATAGTTCGAACGAAGGAAGGACCTAAAACGTGCGCGATCAATTATAACCAGAGAGACGTCGTCGAAGAAAATGGGTGTCCCGTTTCCGTGAACCGTGTCGTTCGCCTCGTCGGACACCGATACCCAGTAACACGGAGACGGAGGCTCTCCTTTTCGATTTAATTAGCGTCCCCGTTTTCCTCCGCCGGCGTACAACCCTCCCCCGTGCACGCTTCTCTCGAGCAGCCATCGGGGACGACGACGACGACGACGACGACTAAGCCAAACCCGCGGAGGAAACGGCGCTCCCGCATCGAGAGGCTTCATCCTCCTCGTTTCGAGGAGGATCGGGCAGAAGTGGGCGCAAAAGGGAAGGAAAGAAATCCGAGGAGAAGGACGGCGCAGGGAGGAGAGAGAGAGAGGGGGTAGGACGGTAGGACGAGAATAAAGCCGAGCGTCGCTGCGAAAACCGTGGTAGCGCGGGATGAAGTCAATTACATTATGCATATGACTGGCGGAAGGCAATGCAAGAAGCAATCGGCCGCCGATGGAGGCATGCCACTGCTAAATTAACTACCTACCTAGTTGTGCGTAATGCAATAATGTATTAGCCGTACTACCGCTGACCTCCCTCATCCCCCTCCCTACCCTCCCTCCCGAGTCGCTCTCTCGAGGAATCGAGAACCCCTCGGATACGGCGATCCTTCCGCCATCTTTCCTCTTCTTACTTCCCCCGTTTTTTCGCATTCCGCCACCGCAAGTTGACCGGTTATTCCTCGTACGTCTGTCCCGTAACCGCGATGCCCCGCGTCCGCGTCTGTTTCTGTTAATTAAATAATTGATAGAATATTTTTGAAAATAATTCATTCATTTATAGGTTAAGTGACGGCTTCGTTTTTGTTAGGATTTTTTGTTTTGGCTGTTTGGTGTTTTAATCAAAATTTGATATGTTTTATGTGATTATGAATTATACGTATGTAATTATTAATATTTGGTTATGCATGTTGAAAATTAGGCTCGCGCTTTGTTCAATGAAATTGCTGCTGTAGAAATATGTGATACAGCAATTGTTGTTGTTTCGTTATATTGATTTGACTGTGAAAATACAGTTATAGTATATATCTTATAAATGATGTTAAATTAGTTTATATTTATCTTAATATATTCTACTATCAATTAACTATAATATAGCAGAATATATAATATGTATGTATGTATTCTGATCGTGGCATACATAGTCAAATTCTGGTGGGAAATCGGCCAACTTTGACCGACTATAACTCTGCGAAAAATTATGATATTACAATGATATTTTTTTTAAATTAAAGCTTGAAGCCTCTACTTTAATAAAGCGTATTCGCAATTTTAAGTTTAACGCACCCTCGTTAATATAATCATTGAAATCTGAAGCCATGTTTGCCATATTTACGATTTCGATTTTCGTCAAATTTAAAAAAATGCACAGAGTTTATAAAATTTTTTTCGACGATGCCGTTTTCACTGAAATGTAGATCAATCCTTCGCCTTTAATTGAAAAAAAGTGAAACGTAGCTGCGATTTTTTTTGACAAAGTTACAGTAGTTTAAAGTAACCCTTGCATCGCCGCCTTGAATTTGCGTTATCGACGCGAAATAAAACCTCGTCTCTTTCTTCTTCTAAATAAAAAAGGACGCTTAAACATTCTTCAACTATAAACAGGACATTTCTCTAAATAATTGAATATTATAAAACGCTTTACATTGCCAGGCGATGAATTAAACGTCATTAAAAAAAAGTCATAATTCAAAAAAGTCAAAAAAGTCATTTTCAACGTCGAACATATTCAAGAACCGCGTCACCGGGGCACAGTAATTGGCTCGTCTAGGCCAGTCGGCTGAGAAGTCGGAAGAATGTAAATCGCACGCGGTAAAGAGCAGGAAGAGCAAACGTTCCCTTTCGATCGCGTCGCGATCCAGACCTCGGAGCAGCGCCGAGGACGCAGCGCGAGCGACGTTCCTTTCACCGGGATTTTTGCCTCCCTCTTTTTTGCCACGGTTACAACATACCGTCGTCGTCGACGACGACGACGACGACAACGACGAACGGCACGGCGGTTTTAGATTTCCGAGGAAAGTTACGACTCCGCGGTTAGTGACTCACGCGACGTGTCACCTTTCGATGAATCGCATGACGACGATCAATTGTCCGCGTTGCTTCTGCCGTTGCGGAGGAAGAACCGCTTCCTTCTCGCATTCCGATCGATGGAGTAATCCTTTCGCCGGACGATCGGGGAACTGGAGTTTTTAGTCGAAGGTTTCGTCCGGGGAGAACCTTGAGATGGAATTCTATTAGTCAGTTGTTGTTATAGGAGCGGTAGGCGTGCTCTGCAAATCCTGGATTCTGAAGCAGTGTGTCACGTGCTGCATCTTTGCCATTTGCTAGATCTAGGTATAGATGACTTCCTCGTTTTGACATATATTTATATCGTTCTTTTTTTATCTTATTTTGTTCTGTTTTATTTCATTTTATTTCGTTTCTATTTTATTTTCTTTTATTCTGTTTTATTTGATTTTATCTCGTTTTTATTTCACTTTGCTTTATTTTGCTTTATATTATTATACTTTGTTCTATTTTTTTCTATTTTATTTTATTTTGTTTTATTTTGCTTTGTTTAATTTTATTTTGTTCTATTTTGTTTAATTTTATTTTGTTCTATTTTGTTCTATTTTGTTTAATTTTATTTCATATTTATTTTATTTCGCCTTTATTTCATTCTTATTTTATCTCGTATTTATTCTATTCTATGTCGCCTTTATTTTATTTTGTATTATTTTATCGTGTTTCGAAGCCTTATCTATTGAAAAAAAGAAATTCTCCCGGTGACTCACAGTGGGCGGACAAGAACAATAGACTCTATCAAGCTGCATCGGAAGTTATTTATGTCTTGGCCAATAGTATGGCAAGTATTTAACAGTAGAAATACCAAGTGACTCGAAACGACATGTCGCAAATTTGTTCTTTCTCAATTATTGCAGTCATATCTAGGAAGAATCCATTCTTGGAAAATGATTGGGTACCTCCACTTATTTATTCTTGTTATTTATTTATTATACAAAAACCTTGTACAATTTTAATTAATACAGTCTTTTTAATAGACAGTGGATTTTTATTCGCAGTAAAAATTGGCTACATTTGTTGCAAGGATTATGGACAATTTTAATTATCATAATTTCATTAATAGACTGTGGATTTAATATGCACAGTAAAAATCGTCAACATTTGTTGCAAAGATCAGATGTCACTAAGGAATTTCTCCTTCCTTTTTTTCACAATAATAATAATAGTAATAATAACAATAGGTGGAATCGAAGGTATCGACACTTTAATTCCTTTCCACTTTTTTTTTTCTTTGAAATTACAGTCATTCACAAACTGCATAAAATCTACAGTCCTCCTGTTAGTTCAACAAGGCGATGCAAATGATCGAGTCAACGCAAATGGCGATGTTTGACAGCCGCCAGCGTTAATCTTTAACGGCGACAGACAGGTCTACTTTTACGGGGAATTACAGCTGTCATGCTTCTAACTTGAAAATGCTTTTCTAGCTGACAATAATCATGCTCCACGTGCGGAGAAAGTTATACTACTCTACTTTCGCGTTTAACGTCCTTTGAATACGTTAATGAAAGCATTGGTAGATCCTCTACTGTCTTGTATGTGGGACGCTGAATGTGTAATTTCGAGGAAACA
Organism: Augochlora pura; assembly: GCF_028453695.1. NCBI lineage: Eukaryota > Metazoa > Arthropoda > Insecta > Hymenoptera > Halictidae > Augochlora > Augochlora pura. The sequence continues at coordinate 2,925,129 of NC_135781.1, forward strand.
GAGAGAACAATCCAAGCAGAACAGTTATTCGGTTGGAAAAAGGAACAGATTTCACGTTTCTCAGAATTATCGTAATTTCAAAGATTTTTCTGTGGGAAATGATTCAATAAAAATTTCTTTATTTTTCTGTCGTTAAGATGACAGATTAGCAATTTGTAAATTTATAATTAGTTTAATTGTAATACTATGTAGTGATACATTTGTGAGGTTAAGTATGACAACATTAGAAATATTGTAATGTAATTGATATTAGTAAATAGTGTAAGTATTGCCATATAATTAATATTACATAATATTACAAATCCTACAATATACTCAATATTAATACTATTAATATTAAAATATCACTAATTCAAAAAAGGAATAAATATCTCACAATTACAAATTATTATAAAACAGCGCTTCTACCGCCTTGCCACTATAAATAAATAATAATAAAAATTTCTCCGAAATCGTATTAAAATTTGAGTCACCAAAACCTAAAAATAAAATCGTATGAACAAATACAATAAGAAAAAATAATCGCGTTCCATTAAGAAACCACCAAAGACCAAACTAGCGCTAATCAACGCAGCTATGAGAGAAATCATAGTGCAATAGGTTAATCAAAAACAATGACCAACACCAGCCGTCTCTCGGACGACTCGTCTCTCTCTCTCGCAAGATGGCCGACGGGTAGCGACCGCATAAACAGCGATCTTACTGGTTAACCAGCTCTCGTTACCCGACGAGAAGAGACCCGGGCAAGAAGACAACGGCCGTGGAGCATCGTACATGAAATCCGCGGCGTTGTCTATCAAAATAACGATCCCCCGTTCACGGTTGTTGCATAACGAACGGAACACCGTCGGCAACAAGCTTCTACACGCGTCATCGGCGCGGGTACACATCAGAAGCGGTTATACGGTAGAGGCGAGGATGCGCTCCGGCCTGGTTTTACGGTGTAAAACGCGCTACGCCGACATAGAACTCGCGGGCCCGGCCGGAGTCTCGAGTATATGGCTTTAGTGGCCACCGTAATACGCCCGAGCTGTGCTTCCCAGTTTATCGGCACGCTTTACACGCCGCGCGGAACGGCGCGGAACAGCGCGCGAACGCGACCGTTCCTAGAGAACGATGCGAAGCCGAAAGGAAAAGTTCCGTGGCCGGAACTCGAGGCGAAAGGATTCTTCCTTTCGACGCGTTGCTGGCACGTGAGAAAAGTTCGCTTTAACCCTTTCGCTACGGAGCGTGTTATTGAGAGTAGTCGACACTTAGGTACGAAAGTCTACGAAGTATATATATAATATATGACAAGTAAAATGGTAATTTAGTTATGAAATATTTCGTTCGCGCAAAATCCAACTGCGCCAAGAGGTTAACCCTTTCGCTACGAAGCGTATTACTGAGTAGCTGACACCTAGATAGGGAAGGCTACGAAGTAATTTTTTATTCTCTAAATATTACAATGATATTTATTCTATTCAGTAATTTCGCTTTACTTTCTAAAATATAAAAGTTTATAACCATAATTTATTTTTCTAAATATTACAGTCAACTGTTTGTTGCTTAACAAAAGTACCTCATGTAAACTACGAAGTAATAGTATATTTACTAATGATATTTATTCTATTCAGAAATACCGCTTTACTTTCTAAAATATAAAAGTTTCTAATAACAATTTATTTTTTTAAATATTACAGTCGACTGTTTATTGCTTAACTAAACTATCTTATGTAAAGTATGAATTAAAAGTATATTTACCCTTCTTATACTCTTCTTATATAAATGGTCATCCTTCGACGGCGTGTACATATATACCTCCGTCGGAGCGAAAGGGTTAACTCGCGGAAGCGTCGAGCCGCCGCGTTTTCTCGATTTTCAGCCGCAATTGGGAATCGTAAAATACGAACGCGGAAACCGGGCGGCGGCGAGGGCTCTTGAAAATTGGCTCGAGCGATCCGCGACTGTTTTACGATCGAACGGAAAAATGATCCCGCCTTGGGAAAGGATCGCGATAAGCCGGTCTACGACGTTCCGCGAGATACTGTTGAAAGGCTTTTTACGCGGTCCTGGAATTCGCTGTTCACCCGTGGAATCTGTTTCCGTCGTGAGAGATACTTTTTTAGAAGGGGGAGGGTTGAGGTCTCCGACGACGCTTAAATCGCGCGTCTTTCGAAGCCGAGAACGAATAAGAACGGGGGACGGGTTGAGACACGGGTTGAGCGCGGACGTGAATCTGGAGATGATTCAAATGATTTAAGGATGTTCGAGGTAATTTATGGATGAAGTATTAAACGCTGTAGACGTTGATGAAATATTTATTATTAATGCTTTGCACTCGAGTCATCGCTAAAATCGCTGTTACAGCAAGTTGCAAAATCTCATGCAACAACAGTATGCTTTTAATAATTTTTAAAATCAAATTTTCATAATATAAAAATTAACTGCTGTTGCATGAGTTACACGATTCAATTTTATGTGCATAAAATACATTTTGTCGTATAAGATGGTTACTTTAGGTTGTTTTAGAATTACAGTTAACATGGCTTCTATACCTTGAAATTCCCCATTAAATTCTATATTTTATAACAGTGTCATATTTTTAAAAATTACGAAGGAACTGAAATGACATAATTACATAATATCAGAGTAATTATTAAAATTGTATGTTTTCGAAAAACGTTGTATTTAACCTAGAAATACTGCTACGTATATGTGCACCTAGTTTTCTTAAAATTAAGATTATTCTAAGTGTTAAGAAAATAAGAATCGCTTGATAAATTATTATCAAATGAAATGAAATGGATGATAAATAAAAAAGAAACAATTAAATAAATCGTTCTCTACTATGAAAATTTATCCCTGACGAGGTTAAGAATATTATCCTATACTTTGAAAGTCTTCCTTCAATTCTATATTTAATAAATCGGTCGTATTTAAACAAATCACCAAGGAACACAAACAATATAATTACAATAAGTATACAATTACAGTGTAATTATTAAAATTGTATATTTTGCAAAAGCGCTCTATTTAAACAATATCCTAAAGAAACTTAAAAACGTGTCCAAAAATAATCATATAATTACAGTACAATTCCTAAATTCTCAATTTAAAAAAAGCGTCGTATTTAAACAAAATCCAAAGAGAATCGAACTGGTACACGTATCAACGAGATACCGGTCGACACATTTTATAAGAACACGGGGAGGAGGATCGAAAGGTGGGACCGGCGAGGTATCGCGAGGCGCGTTGTACCTCGCGCGTCGAGGTTCCCGAAAAACAGAGCATAATATCGCGTCGGCGGCGGATTAAATCTCCCATAATATATAACGGGCGGGCGAAAATTTGATAGCACAGGCTGTAGTATCAAGATCGAGCGTTGTACACCGTACCCGGCGTGTGACCTCATTACAAATCCGTGGCCGATGTTCGACGTCGCATAAATGCGAGCCGAGTCCCCGCGTCTCTCGGCCCGGATATTCCCCGGCTTTTATATACACTCGCTGCATGCTACGTAGCTGTGTGTGTGTGTGTGTGCGCGCGGGGCAGAGTACACGAAACCAGGCTTAACGGAGAGGCAACCCTTTATCTCCGGACACGGAGTGGCGTACGACTGGTCCAGCGGAGCGTGAAAAACGCTCGCGCGAACGAACGAACGAACGTGCGGGCCCGATCTCTTAACGGCCCCGGTCACAGCCTTATCGCTTAACGGCGGCTTTTCATTTCGCAAAAGTCGCCTAACGGGGCGCCTTTTAAGCGCCGACGCGACGGAGATACCCGTCGCCGATCGTGTATCGGCCGGCCGAATCGGCGACGGCGAAGGGGGCCCGAACGATCGATCCGCGCGATATTTCTATCGGGGATATCGGCCGCGGCGCGGGCGAGATCGCAGCCGCGGATCTTCTTCTTATTCTTATTCTTATTCTTCTTCTTCTTCTTTTTGCCGTTCGTGGGCCCAGGCTTTTGTCCACTTTCGAGAACTGGCCGCTCGTCGTCTTCCCGCGGACCGCTGATTGACCAGCGGAACGGGTTCGGTCGTTCGGCAATATTATCGAGCGGAATCTGGACGCGGCCGGGAATTAATTAACCTGCCAACTATGTGTGGGAAACGCGAAGAACAGTGGAACGTGCAGTGTGTGTCTTTATTGGTAATCGAGCGTGAGCGAGCTGGACACGTTCCTGGCGAAATTCGCGATTAGGACAAACCGCGGCTCCTCGGTCCAATTCTACTTGTTTCCGGTGGAATCGATGCTGCGTCATTGGAACGCTGCGGGATTTAAGACGAGCTATTGGGTTGGAAACTATGAAACGGGCGCCGCAGCTGTACATAAAATAAACAGAAACGCCCGTTTCATAGTTTCCACGAAAATATACTTTGATAGACGCGCTGGTTATGTCAGAAATTTGATAAAATTAAAATATTCGGTTGGAAACTATGAAACGGGCGCTGCAACTGAACATAGACTAAGCAGAAACGCCCGTTTCATAGTTTCCACCCACGAAAATATACTTTGATGGACATATTGGTTATTTCAGAAATTTGATAGAATTAAGATATTCTATATAGATATGAATATAATCTTTCAATCTATACTGTGACTTGTTTATCTTTTTATTATTATTATTTTACTATTTTTGCTCGTATCTTCAAATGCACTGCACAGAAAAATATCTTAAAAAACCACTGATAATATTATAATTTATTTCCCTTGTCTTTTTAACATTTCCGTAAATTCTAGATACGAAAACATGAGCCGAAATTACCGGAAATAATCTCCTTTAAAGTTAAACTGATCAAAAATTACTATTCTTAAACCAGTAAAAATTCCATCGTATTCCTATTTCCATTGCACTATCTATATCTAACAATTTCGCATATAACCCGGTAACATCCCCTACCCCCCAAACTATGTCTAAAAATTCGAACAGCTCTCAAGAAAAATGCCGCTGCTCCGAACCAGCAATTTTGCTATCCGTCGCACGGTGCACCTGGATTAATGCACCGGTACAGCCCTCGGTCGTCATAAAACAGCAAGAAAATTAAAAAGCCGGATAATACCCATTGTGGCGCCGGTTTGATTAATGCTAAGAGCAGGGGGAGAGAGATCGGCGCGTTCCGGTTCCGCCGATAGGAGAAAAGAGAGCAAGAGCCAGCGAGAGAGCGGTGATTTTAATGCCGGGTCTGGGCGCGCGAGTTATCGCGCGAACGATTCGTTTAACGAGAAATACGTATCGGCGCCGCGTATAAATAACCGGCGGGGACCGCGAAATTCACTCGTTTAACCGCAATAAAAACGCCGGACGAGAAGAAGTACAGGATATAAAAAAGTCGCCCGCTGCGAGCCGACACGTTTCCGTCTCCGTTCGAGGAACGCTGGAAGCTATTAGGCTGGTAGGGAAGTAACGTCCGCTTCCAAACTGCATCTTCGAATCGACAGCGTAAAACTCTGTTGCTCTGAAATTGATAAATTCTTCGAACGCGCTATCGGCAGCAGCTTCGTTGGCAAATATGTACCCTTGCAAGTAGCTCGAGACGTTCGAAGCATCTCTCAGCGAAACGGAAGCGTTTACATTTGCTCCTTTCAGCGGCGCATCCTTCCAACGCAGACCGCGATCCCGCCGATCATTTCCCCTGTTGTCCACCTGCGCCGCGCCGCTTCTCGCTTCACGCCCGCGCGGCGACCGGCGATCGGTATCGCGCGCCGGTTCAATATCCACTCCATTAATTACACCCGATCTGATTGTTTCCAGCCCGATTTCTCACGCCGGCGCACATTTATCCGGCCGTCAATCTTCGACGTATACATCTCCCCGGCGTGCGTGCCCGTTTTCTTCGAATCGGACATGCGCGCGGGGACCCGGCGCACACAAAGCGAACAAACGAGTCGAACGGAGCGGGAAACGAGAGCCGACGGCCGTGACTAACCGGGCCCAGCGCCGTTCATCCCTTAAGCCCTTCCTTCTTCTTCGTGCAGTCTCGCTCTGCCAGCGCCGCCGTTTTATTTACTTTCGATCTGCGGCCAACCTATGCTCCAACTACATCTGATAAGTTCATTTCGTGAGGTTATTTAACCCTTTTAACGAGCGTAAAGAGAGAGAGAAAGAGAGACAGCTGAGAGTAGAATGGTGGAGACGGTTTTTGAGAGAATTTGACGAGGCTTTGAAGATTGCTATGATTTTAAGGGAATTATTAGTTATTAATTATGTTGATTGAATTGTTGAATAAATTATGTTGTAAATTGAATTATATTTTAGCTTTTTAAATGGTATTGTGATGGGTTACTGGTTTTTATTTTCTTCCTTTTCATGACATTTAGTTGATTTGGTAATTTTGTTACAATTTTTGGTGTGTATTTTCTTTTGTCTGTATTTCTTTTTGATATGCTACTTTTTATTTGATTTTTAGCTATTCTACAGTACTTTTGTTCTCATAAATTATTTATTATACAGTGATTAAAAAATAGAACTGTTTTTATCTACAAGAAACTATTTCTTAACATTTCCAATAAAAAGACAGTCCTATTTTTTAATTTATTCTATGTTTTTCGACAGCGTGAGGGTTGAAAGACATAGTTCAAGCTGATTTACACTTCTCTTTCTAAAATTATTGAAACTCTTTTATGCGAAATTATTTAATGAATTTCTCAGTTCAATTCAGTCCAATCGCTCAATTTCTAAAAAATAAAAATTGTCTATTAGTTAATTGTACGAAACAAAGATCAGCTAAGATTAACTTTTTCCTTCGAACAGTGCTAACAAGTTTGAAAGAATGTTACAATATTGATGAATTGGACTGACACAAATGTCTACTGAATTATGATATCATTTAATAAATACCATCTAAATCGACTAATTAATATCAATTCTACTAAAAATATAATAAAATACAATATATTTAAAAAACAATACATTTTAACAGAATATAACAACTCCGATAAATTCGACCAACACAATTTTGTATTTAATACTAACATAACCTAATAATTACAATCCAAATCTAACAATTAATATTAACAATAACAATTAAAATTAAAGTTTACTTATCACACCAGTAGCAACAAAAAGACCGGCAGATCTGCACCAAAAATAACCTCAAAAGCACGTGTCCGAAAATCGGCGCCTAAATCAGAAAACGGCATCGAACACCGGCGATAATTGCATAACTATCAAAACATAAACCTAGTTCAATCGAACACAGTCGCCGGGTATATCCGAGCCTGTCAACGCGAGTATCCGCGATATTAGTTTAGCGCTATCTTGGAACGGCGAAGGAAGCCGATAACGGCGCGCAGCGTAGCCGATAGGATGGCGCGCGATGCCGATGACCTTGGGATAAGGGAACACGGCGAGCTCGCGTCCGCCGGCGGCGGCGGCGGCGCGCGAAGAACTCTATTAATCGTACGCGGCGACCGTTTCGAAAACGCGAACGGGTTCGACGACGAATGTTTTTCCTATCGATCGCCGCGATCGGTGGAAACCGGCTCGACTCGCGACGACCGATAAGCGGTTTTTTCGGTTTTCGCGATTCCGCGGCGGTAACGGGAACCCGCGGCGGTGCGTTCCACGCGGGCGTCGCGGAGCGGATCGGTTGGGAGCGGTTCGCGGTTGGCGCGGATCGGTGCCCGCCGTATCGGCGGACAAATTGCCCGGCTGGTTTTGAACGGCGCGCGCCGTGTGAAAACGATGACCGTGAGATCAAACGATTAGTTTTCCGGGGGCCCCGGTCTCGCGCGAAAAATAAAACGAGACCGTTGGGCCCCGGGTGACCTGCGCGCGCGCGCGCGCAACGCCGCGGAGCGAATTACGCTCTCGGGCCGATCGTTAGATAACGGTCGGCCCGGACACGCTGCCCCGGATTAGCGAGCGCGACCATGCTAAGTCCACAATGGACCGGCCGATCGTGCACACCCCCCTCCTCCTTGGAGGCTCCTTTGTGGGGGACCACGGGGATTGTGGGAAACGGCAGAATCGCCAGGGAATTGGAAATCAATTGCGAGCCGTTCGAAAGTGATGTTTCGATCGATCGGGAGAGACCCGGGTCGCCGCTCGCCCGCATTGTTCCGGCCGTGATTGCATGTTAATACGGCCGTTGCGAGATCTCCCCGGATCCGCGGGGCCCGCGCGCGATTGTATGTAAAATATGAAAGATTCCCGTCGGCCGGTTATCGCCGCTTTAAACCTTCGGCGATGTCGCTACTTTTATATTGCGACGATTAGTGCTTGTTCGTACCTAACCCCATAGTTTCACGAGTCAGTGATGGAGATTTCTATTAATATCCTGGTAAATATAATTGTTATTCCGTTCTTTGAAATCGGAATAAAATTCTGTCCCCTTGTGGACAATATTTAACCCTTTGGAAAATTTAGTAGGACTTTGAAGTGAATATATAAAATTATATATTAGAATATATAAAGTGAATATATAAACAAATGCTTTTTTTTTTTTTCTTAGAGGTTTTACGTCGCATCAGCTGCAAGGCTATTAGCGACCTTCTATTTAAATAAACCTTATATTTTGTTTATTAAGCCTGTTCATTCAATCATTCATTCATTCATTCACCGACTTCGCCGTTCGTTCAACATTCTAACGCCGAGCACATATTTCTGCACAAGCTTGCGAAATTTATTCGTCGGCGTACAACCCCTTCCCCCCTTCTCCCCCGCCGTCGCTGTCGGCATCGATCGTGTCCTAAATTTGTAATTACCGGACTGCCGGGTTTCATACAAACTCCGCGCGCGCGCGCGCGGGTTTCCGAACTAGTTTGTTTAACTGGATTTAAGTAGTTTGCCCCGATGAATCGATAGCTTGTCACAAGTGTACCAAGCTGCTTCAATTTATTTCCGTGCTCGCAGAGCCTTGATCCACGCGGCTCGATCCTTCGCCGTGCCTTTCGTAATAATCCGCCGCGAGAGTTTCCGGGGAATAATTAATTAATAACGACGAATTGAATATCGCTACTGTTAATCGACGAATTGCATGTCGCTACTGTTAATCGACGAATTGTATGTCGCTACTGTTAATCGCAGTTCACGGTTACGGTCAATTCATTGGTCGATCGCGGTTTAGGTCGTTTCAATCATTTATTGCAATTAATGATTATGTTTGTTTTAACCTCCTAGGCACGACGCTCCATTATAGTGGCTTTTGGTGACGTTTCCTGCTTTATTCAATTGTATTATTAGTTATTGTAGTGAAAGATTAGAGTGAAAGTGTATTTGTTCAATAGACTAAGAAAAGAATAGATATATAGTTAATACAATAGCTGTATCAAAAGCTATACCAACAAAATTTATGTTACGAAAAATAAATTTTAATACAATTCCATTGTCGTCGATATTTAACCCCATGACGTACTATAATTTAAGTAAAAATCAAACTTTATTCTCTTGTCACCAATATTTAAACATTCGAGTAGATGCAAACAGGCAATAAATATAAAATTCCTTTTACCTCTAAGAAATGAATGCGATCGAAAGAATTCTAGTCACAGTAATTGCAAAGAAAATGGTACAGGAAGGGGTTAAACAGAAAAATATAGGATCTCAACAAGATCATAGATCACTCGTAAAAGCGACGGTAACAAATTTGTCCAAAATTTGTCGAAGCTGTCGCTAAATGTTAAACTCGCAGCCATGGAGAACACATTTTTCGCGGGACGCTCGATTCGTCGATCTTTCAACGCGGCGAGAAAAATGGTCGAATCTTTACGGCGCGATCGGCGATCGGCCGAGGCACACGGTTCCCGGTAACGAGCAATTCGACCGGGTTCCTTATCCGGAGCCCCTCTCCCCTCCCTCCTCGTGGGGGGATCGTCGAAGGGATCCCGTAAACCGAGAAGGAGAGAGGCGACGGCACGACGACGACAAAGAGGACGATTGACCTCGAGGCCCCGCGCGGAGGTCGAAAAGGGGCAAAACGGCGAGGAGATGCGCCGCTTCGTTCGGGCCGCGGGGCCGTCGTCGTTCGCATAATGGCGAGTAGAGTACCTCGCTCGCTCGCTCGCGCGCGCGGGGGCGCGGGGGGCGCGGGGGGAGAGCACCGCACACGGCCATCTTTGTTGCGGCGTGCCGCGCGCGTTTGCCGCGCGGAGAAGGTGTCCGCGCGGGTAACACGATCGAGGGTGGGCTTATGGAGATCAAAACCCCGTATCGGATTCCTCATGTCCCGCAAATGGCTGCCCCGGATGGTGTTGGTTACAGGCCATCAGCCATCTTTGGGACGTTGGCGTGCTTCTTTCCCAAGCGGATTCGGGCCCCGCGCTAGAGACCGTTTGACGTCCTCTCGGCGCAACGTGTCCCGTCGATTACCGCGGCGCGGCACGGAGCGGAGTCGAGCGGAGCGGGGTCGAGCGGAGCGAAGGGAGCCTCCGAGAGGAGAAAAAACTGCTCCCCTGGTCCCGGGTCCCGGGAACCGGCAACCGATAATCTACGGTAATTTGCATCCAAGTACTGACATTCCGTCAATCGGCAACGGTAGATAAAGCGGCCGGGGCCCGATGGGAAAGCGGTCGCGCGGCCCCGGACACCCCTGTACTTGGATTTTCAATCACCCTTATTACGTGCAATCGATCGGGCCATTTGACATTGAGCAATTTCGCTGCGCGGGCCTATCCGGCTATCTGGAATCCTTAAGCATGATCCCGGCCGAATTAAAAAGCCCCGGCGAATTATCGTCGCCGTGACCGACCGGCGACGATACCCGCGCGCGCGTTCTCGATRAACGCTCGGACCCAAAGTCCRCGGGCCTCGCCGGCCCGCCGCGATACCGATAATTAATACACGCGGGTTCCCAGAGGTCTCCTTTGGTGTTTCTACCTTTTTGCGTCTCTGTCGTTTCATCTCTCTCTTTCGAGTTCCATCTTTGTCTCTCTTTCTAGTTCTATCTCTCTTTCTCTCTAATTCCATCCCTCTCTTTTTCTGGTTCCATTTCTCTCTCTCTCTCTCTCTCTCTCTCTTTAGCTCTGGTTCCATCTCTCTCTCTATCTTTCTAGTTCTATCTCTCTTTCTCTCTAGTTCCATCTCTCTCTCTATCTTTCTAGTTCTATCTCTCTTTCTCTCTAGTTCCATCTCTCCCTTTTTCTGGTTCCATTTCTCTCTCTCTCTCTCTCTCTCTCTTTTAGCTCTGGTTCCATCTCTCTCTCTCTCTCTCTCTCTATCTTTTTAGTTCTATCTCTCTTTCTCTCTAGTTCCATCTCCCTCTCTCTTTCCTTCCATCTCTTTCTCTCTTTCCATTTCTYTTTCTTTTCTYCATCTTCYTCGCATCCCATCCTCTTCGCTCTCGATCTCCGTGTCTTCCGCGTCCCGTCCTCCCCCCCGCTCTCTATCCAGGATCGGTTCGGGAGACGCGGGTCCCGACCCGAGCCAGATAGCAGCTCCATTAGGTCGCGGTCGAAAGCCGGGGGGATCCCGGTTTAATGAATTATAGGCGGCGCGGTAGTTACATCGGCCGGGATAACGCCCACGCGCGCGCGCGGTCCAGAAAGACCGGTATCGGCGTCGTCGGTCGCGATTTCGCGTGGGTGACGTCACCAAGCGATTTACTCGCTACGGGAAGCGCGTATTTTAGCGCGAGAGCGGTATCGATTCAATTTGCCGCACGCGATCCCGTTGCGAAACGCCGGGGCGAACGACGGCGGATAGAATCGTGAAAGAGAAAACCGCGCCGCCGCCGACTACTTTTGGCCGACGATACCGATAATTAACCCATTGACGTACCGTTCTCTTCGCAGTTGCTACGATTTGGAATTTTTCAATTGAAATAATTTCTTAGAAGGGACGGAACGTTGACATTTTATTCCGAATTTAATGTGAATATTCTGAATTTATTTCGAAGCGAAATCGAATTGAATTTTTCTATTATTTTCTATTAATAAAGACAATATAAGAGATAGGAATTGTAAAGTCCTATTAAAGAAAGTATTAAGAACGAATAAATACTAATTAACGCAACGTGAAAGGAGTCATATTGAAAGGGGTTAAATAGCGATCAAATTTTATTCTCTCGTCGCCAATATTTAAATATTCTCAAGTTGACATAAATACAGTATAAATATAAAATTGCTTCTTTTACTAAGAAATTAGTTATATCGAAAGGATTCCAATCATAATAATTGTAAAAAAAATGGTACGGCAAGGGGTTAATTCCTGCTCCTTATCTGGACGAGGAAACCAACGTAGAGAGAGAGAGACAAAGAGAGAGAGAGAGAGAGAGAGAGGGGACCTGTGGGTGATCGCGAATGTCTCCGCAATGAATCACTCGATGCACGGTAGTTACGTAAGCCCATTGTTGTTCGACGGTAAATCAATGGTGGCCGTATGGGAGGTCCGATGCGGATGCCTCTCCGTCCCGGAGCCTGTTTTTCGGCGGGATCGCCGTGTTTGTCACGTTTCGCCGAGAAACTATGCGGTCGATTGTTTACGGAGATGATCCCGCGCTGGTGCCGGTCCTCTCTCGTCGCACTTACAGGAAACTAGTTTTCGATAAATATGTCAATTTTTCAAGTATTTGCTTAATCCTGAGATATCGGAGAATACGTTCTCTCGGCTTTTCGGTGGAACTTGGTTTGAAACGGCGTTGGGTTTAGTTGGAATTTTTGGGTATTCGAGTAAGAAGAAGATATCGCGAGGAGATTTATGAAATAAGAAAGGAAGCTTTAATGGGGTGAATTATTTTATAGTAATAGATTTAATGTTTGTAATGATAAAATCAGTATTCAGTGATATATTATGGAGTAGGATTACTGTTTTAGAATAGAATCACTATTTAATGATATATCATGAAACAGAATCACTATTTATGATAGTAGGAAAGTTATCATACTGAACCTAAAATTATAATTAATAAATTTTGATTATTAATTGATATATTATGGAATAGAATCACTATTTGTAATAGTAGAGAAGTAATCATACCGAACCTAAAATTAAAATGAATAAATCCTAGTTAATCACTCGGGTATTAGTCGATTAAATATGTCGCGATTAAGAGTATTAATTACAACGATTTTAGCGATTGATTTAAACAGTTAATGAAATGAGTCGTCGAGCGTTGATTTTAAAAAATAAGCCATTCGATTCAGTCGAATTTCCTTGAAAAATCGGCGTTTCATTTAATCGACGATCGTTCGTTCTAAAAAATCTAAAAAGTGTCTAAAATCGTCTAAAAATCGGCAATTAAATTAATCAGATCAATAAAGTATAAGATTAAGGAATTTAATTTTACTCTTTGCCATTCCCTCAGAAAGAGAACATCTAAAGCTTCTTAACTCTATCCATAGTACTTTTCCCTTCAGTCTTTTTCTATTTTTATTCAGTTCCATTTGTTACCATTTATCAACTTGCTCTCACAGTTATTACTAAGTTGCGGCTCTCATGCATTCATACTAATGGCTAAACGAAATACCAAAAAACACCGACTAGAAGCTACCAAACAAATAATTTAATAATACCTAAAAGCATCCAACATTGCATCATTATATATCTCATTTTTCATTTGTCGCAAACAGACGACTAAAATCTCGATCTCGCAACAAAAGCCATCGCAGTCTACTCGCCACCATCCGCATGGTCCCCGGCGAGAGAAAGAGTTGGCCGCGCCGTCGAAAATAAAACCGACGCGAAAACCGTACGCGCACCCCGTAGCGGAATGCTAATGGAGAACTGGTCACGCCGCGGAACGAAAATTCGCCTTGTCCCGTAACGGAGCGCAAAACAATGAAAAAAGAAAAAAAAGGGAAAAGGGTTTAGCGAAAAAGTCTGAAAGATTAAATCCATCCGGGATTGTTGCCGTCCGCGGATCGAACGTCGATGCGCCGCCGCCGCCGTCGTCGCCGTGGCTGCACGGTGGAACAATGCGGTCCCAGCGAATTTATCAACGCTATTAAAATTTATGAATGCATCGTCTGGAAGAGGCGCTCGTCACCGTTCCCAGTTATATCCATTCCCGGCGAACAGGCTTAATTAACCGGCGCTCGGAACGGACGTCTCCCACTCGCCGAGAGGGGGAGTACCGCGCGCGCGTGTGCGTCTATCAAATTCCCTGGCGCGGCACGCCGGCCTCTCTCGAGCAGAAGTTATCGCCGATCGGAGTTAACCCTAACCGGCGGGAGCGAAAGAGGTCCGCGGTGAGCCGGGTAGACCTATAAACCGGCGTCGCGGCACTCGCTAAAATATTAGCGGAGCTTCTCAAAAGATGGCGTGGAATTTCTAATGGTGACTCATCGTCGAGAAACTATCGCATGTTACCTTCAATTTCCGTGCACGATTTATTCACTGTAGCGTCAATCACTACAACTGTAGTGTCTGTTTATTGGTTCTGAAGATTCTTTTTCTGAAGACTTTTGTGCCGAACAAAGTGCTTTTACGGGGAATTTTATTCCACTACTTTACTCAAAAGAAATCTTCGTCCGAAGCGCGCGGAATTCTTGTTGAGACTTGAGGCGACAATGCTCTGTCGGATACGATGTACAGAGACTGCCTTCGACGATTCGAAAACAATGATTTTGAGGTTAAGGAACGTTCCGGCGCAGCGACAAAGTTTAAAGACGAAGAATTAGAAGAATTGAATAAACTTATATTATTAAGCAAAAGAATTCAATTTTCCTTCTTATTTTGGATCTAGAATTACTTAGCTGCCAACTCAATATTTTAAATAAAGCTTTTACTTTCGATAGAAAACAGCTCCTGATAGTTTAAATCGTGATTGGCCCAGGGAAGGGCTGATCAGGGGAGGGGGGAACCGATTAAGAGGATCCATTACGCGATGTTTTCAACTGAAACGTTCGTTCCCGGGCCCCTCGCGGGATATTACCGTTAATTAATACGAGACGTTCCCGCCTCGCGATGCCGCGGTCTTTTCGCGCGGAGCGGAGCGGAGAGGAGAGAAGCCGCGCCGGGGTAACAGCTTCTCCGCGTCGTAGACCGACGGCAAGAATACCGTGCTAATGAATTATGGGACGTACAGTAGTTATATCGGCGTGTATCGGCTATATAACAACCGGCGAGGCTGTGGCCGATACTGCGAGAGAGAGTGGGCGATCTCTCTCTTTATCTCTCTTTATCTTTCTCTCTTCTCGCCACGCCGAGGAGAACCGCGCGGAGCCGTTTGTGTTCCGCGAGTCGAACGCGCGCTCTCCGGGTTACGAGCGAGAGCGAGATTGATTTCGCAATCGAAAACCTAAGAATAGCGTTGTAAAATGTGGCCGGCTGGCTGTGTGCGTGCATCCTGGCGAGCCTGTGTGTGTCTGTGTGTGTGTGCATTCTGGTAARCGTGTGGGTGAGCGTCGGCGGGTCCGCCGGGCGAGTGCACGGCCACTACCGGTTTTCGGACGTAAATCAAGGATAGCGGAGCGCGATCGGTGCGCGCGCGCGGTTTCGCGAGACAACGGGTTTATTAACCCGGCAAAAAGCGGCGGAAAAATCGCGTTCGCCGCATAATAGAATCGGGCGACGCGGYCCGGAATCCGATCCGCCGCGTCTTGATTGAACGACGGAACGCGTCCACCGTCTCGTAATCGTTTTCCAGGCGGTGCCGAGGCACGGTACCCGGCCACGTCGTGGACGATCTCGTACTGTTATGGCGCGAGGAGAAGGAAAAGGATAGTCTTCCTCGCTGGACGGTTAGAGTTTTTATTCGATTAATTATTTATTCGAAATAATCCACGAACGGAGTTTTGCAAAGAACTTTATTATAAGCTAAAGATCACGCGGAACTATTATAAAGGGTGTCCCAAAATTCACGCAAGATTTGAATTTTGCGCCGTTTGTGCGGTAAAGTGTTGCCAACGAAAAAAAAAAATACAGAATGACAGCTGACAGTTCAGGGTTATTAAAGATGGAGCTCTACACAAAAGAACAACGCATTTTTATTGTCGACAATTTTTAATTATAAATCTGTGTTTTCTATGAAAATTACTTCTTGCGTGAATTTCGGGACACCCTTTACATACTGCCAAACTGAGCCTCGAGCATAGCGAAGCACTTTCATACCCTCGCACGATAGGAGTCGCCGGACTTTGGTCACCCAGACCCGATGCAGTTTCCAGACGAAAAGGAAGCAAAGCATGCTTTCGGTGACACGGTGTTTTCGGCAAAAGTGACACACAATTCGATCGGTGACTTACAGCAAATGTTTGGTGTACCGGATAACAGTACGATCGTTCGACCGGCCCGGACAATTTGTATCTCGCGGGTACAGGAGAGCGGGTTACGACGAGCATCACGCGATCCGGCTGCTGTTACGCCGCGCTCCCAAGACGAACACCTACGGGATATCGTTTTTCTTCTCAGCGCCTTCGTTCGTTTTTTTTTTCGAAATTGAGGCTTGCACCGGCGCGGCATACGGTGTCAAGGGGAACTCCTCCGTTGCCTAACGAGTACCGAGAGCGCATCGATGCTCCCCCCCCTCCCCCGTTGCCGGCGAGGCCGTTCGAATAAAAGCGCGAGGAGCCACGGACGCGAGCCGCCCTTTCCGAGAAACCATCGCGCGAGCGAGAGAGTTGGGAAAGGGCTCGCGATCGGAGACCCGTTTCCATGAATCTCGAGGCACCGGCTATGAGAAACAACGCGGTTCTTGCGTTACGAATAGGATTGTTGATAAAAGCGGGCCGGATCTCGCTCGGCTGTATGGACGCTCCGTTATTTCGCTTCTGGCGTTGGCCGGTTGTCTTTGAACGCGCGCGACGTGAAATGTATTCGTGCAGCATTGTCTTGACACCGTCGATAATCGGCAGCAACGAAGCTACGCCTACTCGCGGTTAAAGATTTAATAGTCGAGCGACGCATATTTTTGGTTCAAGTATAACTGACATTGTGCTCGGGAATTTATTGAGTTTTATTTAGTTGGAGTTTGTGACGGATTTTTTTGGGATGATGACTCTGCACGTGGTAGTTATTCAAGGGGGATGATTTCTTTATGGTTTTTATAGATAATAGAAGAATAATAAAATAGTTTGAAAGAGAAATTGTAAATGAAGTTAATATAGAAATATTTATAAGTATTAATATATTAGTCAGTAAATTATAATATAGAGAATTAATTAAATAATATCAATGTAATATCGATGTCAAGATGCTGCTTTAAAGTGGAAGTGGTATAATGAGATTTTATTATATTGATAAAACTAGTTGATAGGAAAATTACTTAACTTACATATAATATATATATCTACACAGAATATATAAACCTATATATAATATATAAATTTTGACTTATAATATATAAACCTATATATGATATATAAATCTTGACTTATAATATATGAACCTTGATTTATAATACATAAACCTATATATACAATATATAAATCTTCATTAATAATATACAAACCCCTATGCAACCTCGAATTCGCGGAATACCGGACAACTCGAGACAGACCCGCAGGAATGCGAATCGTCGTCGCACCCCTGCAGCTACGGCTTCACCGTCTGAATTCTCTAATTACAAAACCCACGGCGGCCGGCAAAATCTGTTGGCCGATCGAGACGGCGTTATTGCGCGCTCGCGCTCGCGGAACGAAAAAACAGTACAGTAGACCGTGACCCCTCGGTTCGTCCTCATCAACCTGTTCCCGAGCGGGGCCCGCGAGAAGCACGGCAAAAAGAGGAGAAGTTTGGACATATCTGCAAAAGAGTCGTCCAACGAAACTGGAAGTAACTGGATCTCCATGATCCCCCCCCTCCCGGGCCCCCGCGTGTTCCCCGGTTGTGTGTTCCGCGCGAGTATTCTTCGTGGGACAACGCGCGCGCGCGCGAGCGCGCACACACACCGTCTTGGGGGTACGGACGGGGGCCCATAGCGCACGACCGGCAGCCATAATACTAAGACTTCGGTTTAGGTGCACGGTGTAGGAAGGCCTGTGGTTACGAGTCGCTGGAGCAGCAGCAGCAGCAGCAGCAGCCGACGGTTTCGTTTTTCCTTTTTTTGTTTTTTTTTTTTTAACACGCGAAGGCTGCTGCAGCAGTAGACAGGAGCTGCTGACGGTGGTGCTGGAGGTGCAGGGAATGGTAGCACGGCATCAAAGGACGAGTGGGACCAGGACGTCGACGTAGGTGTGAATGTAGTCAAATCACATCAAGCTCACTTCGGGCCGACACTCGAACGGAAGAAGAAAAGGCGGCGGGTGGACGAGGAAGGGAGTGGAACGGGGAGGCGAAGAAACGCACCCCCGTCGGACTCGGGCCGTCTTACGCCCCCGCCCCCCGCCGGAGCCCCCGCGTTCTACGTGTCCGCCATTCTCACGCGGAGCCGTGGCCCCCGGGTATTCTCTGGAAACCCTGTGCGCGCGTACCTCGCACCCGTTCTCCCCTCTTCTGCTTTCCACTCCCCCCACCCCCTGCGGGCCCGGCCGGGGCCCCGGCCGGCGCATACCACCGCACTTCCGGTATACGCGTAAAATATATCGCCTCCGCTCCGCGCTGCCCTCCCCCTCCGGCTTTGTTCCACACGGGCCCGTCTTCTCCTTGCCTAGGCCGACGACGACAGGCAGGGCCCGAGCGTGTCGGGGAAGAGCTTTGCCGACGGCACTTTCGAATCTCCCCGGGCCCGGTCATTGTTGGCGCTCGCGCATATCCCGCTCCTTTTTCCGTCATTGTTCCGGCCCGCGGCCCGAACCAAATAATGGCGAAGGGGTTTTTAACGCCCGTCGTTTTATTAACGATCAGAGTGAAATTTCTCGATGACAATAGCCGGGCGATGCGGCCTGGACGCAAGACGGACGCGGACCAGCCCGTGCCGAGCCGAGCCGAGCCCAGCCATCTGCATAAGAATCACTTCAATCGGGAATCTATATTTACGACTATTCAAGCGCAGCCTGCCGCGCGCAATTACGCCCCGTGAGGGATAGAAACGCGGCGCGGCGAGTTTCCCACAGGAGCCGCACAGCCTCTTGACCAAGAAAGAACCGTGGCTGTTCCGTCTCGGCGGTACCTCCTCCTCCTCCTCCTCCTCTCGTTTATTTATTTTTCCCGCGTAACAACCCGAGTCATTACTCAGCAGCATCAAGCACCATACTACAAGCCCCGTAGCAAGAAATCATTGTTTTCGCCCGTCCTGTCAAAGGCGAGAGAGAGGCGAGGCTCCGCGAGCCCCGGTTACCACCCCACCTCCTCCACCACCTCGCCCCCTCTTCAGTCACCGTTTCAATCACCGAGACCATCGAGGACCGGCTGGCGTTATCCAATGATTTTTGTCTCTTTCTCGTTAGCGTTGCCACGCGTGCATTAATTAATCGGGCACGGATAACCCCTCGCTTCACCCTCTTACTCTCTCTCTCTCCCTCTCTCTCTTTTTCTCCTTCCAGTCGACAGGGAGTCCCGGTGACACACGAACGACCCGGCGACCGCCCCCGATATCCCGCTTTCCAATCAAACTTTCCCCGCTCTCCCGTAGGTATAAAAAAAAAAAAAGTATAACGAGTGACAGGAAAAAGGAGGCCGGGGGTAGGAGGAGGAGGAGTAGGAGTAGGAGGAGGAAGTGCCGCGCGAAGTGGGAAGGGTGGCGCGTATGGGGTCATCGTCACCGAGCCGCGACGCTCGCACGCACGGGGTCCGAGGGGGAGGGGGGAGAGCGCGAGAGAGAGAGACCGGATCGCACGGGAAACCATGGTGTTCTCGAAACGCGGGCCCCCCCTGTAAGAAGATCCGGGCCAACGATTGGTCGATACCGCACCCCTCGCGTGCACGTGGGCGTGTGCGTGCGTGAGACCCCCGTAACGTGTCGGTGTTGGCCGCGTGCACGCCACCGCGAGGAAAAAAGGGTTAGTATACCCCGGCGTGCGTGCGTGCGTGCGTGCCGGCAACCCCATGCGAGAGAAGAGGGGCTGGAAAGTCATTCTCTGTCCCCCTTTTTTCCTTTCTTTTCCCCTTTTGTTTACCTTGGGGCCGATCATTAAAATGGCCGCCGTATCGGCCGTCTCTCATTGGCCGACGCCTTTCCCTCCCCTTCCTTCCGCCCTCCTCGCCGCTGAACCCAGCAACCCCTTTGCCCCAGCGATAGAACGACGCTCATTGTCGTGAACAGAGCCGACTGCGTCCGCGGAACAAGCCCTGCGTCGTCGTCGTCGTCGTCGTCGCTCGCTCGCCCGCTCGCCCGCTCGCTCGCTCGCTCGTCCTTCCGAGAGGGAGTGTTTCTGCACACGAGAGAACGCTTCTCCGCGTGCTCGCCTACCGTACAGGCCCTTCTTCACCTCTCCTCCACTGGCACTCCTCGAGGATCGGGCCAGCCGTAGAATGGGATCCCGTGGAATCGCTTTTGAGCAGCACAAGATGGGGGAATTTGTTTTGATTCGAAGCCACTCGGCTGACTCAGCGCGCGATTTTAAAAAATTAATTCTCCTCGCCTGCCGACGGCCCTGCTCTCCTCCTGGCCTAGGGCAACTCCTCTCTTGCGCCGTTTCAATCATTAATGCGAGTATTTTTCCGATCCGCGGACTCGGCGCAAGAGGAGTCGACGCTCTTGCCCTGGGGAGACGGGACGGAGGATGCTTTTAATCAGCCTACTATCAATCTGACGCGACCACGAATTGCTCGCGATCTTATCTCCGCGGCGGTATGGTGCGAGTAGGAATGATTAACCCAATGACTTACTATCGGTTTCGTGGTTTTAGGGTGTAACGCGAATTGTTTTAACTTGTATTACGGAGGTTATGTTTATGGAGGTTAGGATTCACTGGTGAGAATGTTTTTGGAGATACTTGTTTTAGATAATAAGGTACTGTTTTTTTAAAGAAGCAGTGGTGATGAGTAGGAGATTGTGTTAACTATGAGATAGTAATAAATAGGAAACAGTAATAGTGAAAGATTATGTTCAGAAAGAGATGGCAATAAGTAAAATATAGTAGCAGTAAAAGATAATATTTAGTAAGAAATAATTATACGTAAATGATAGTAATAATAAAAGATAATATTCAGTATGTAATAATAGTCAGTAAAAAATAATATTCGGTAAAAGATGAAAGTAAATAGCAAGTAATAATTAAAAAATAATAAGAAAATGCTCCAATTATTCTCAGTGATGAACCTTTAATAGACTCACCCTATAATAAGCGTCTACCACGATTAATTAAATCCGTGTCAGGTTATGTCAGGTTCCAGCTACTATCTAATACGACTATCTAGCTCCTTAAATTAGTTTTATAAAATAGAATACACCTAATGTGAATAACTATAACATATCATCTCTACGCAACAGAACACGAAATTCCATTCCAAACCTCATCAAAAAAGGCGAGCGTTAATTCGGCCGACGCGCAAGGAACAATTTCCCTCCAAACTTTTGCAAATCGATTCGTCGCGCGAGAATCAACGATGCTCGACCCAGATGCCTCGAGGATTCGAGGCGGATCCCGGATCCGTGCCCGCGGTGTAGAATCTCCGCGGATCACGCGTGAGAACAGAGACGTAGCCGAAGCAGCGTCGACTCCGCCCTTCATTATCCCGGGCCAGGAGAGGACAGAATAATTCCTCGAACGCGAGGAGGACCGCGCGACGTCTCCAGCTGCCTTTCTCGATCGTCGCCGAAGGTAGAGGACGTGTCCCTTCCGAAAAGGTGCGCGCAGGAGACGCGGCTTGGATGCACCGCGAGCGCGGCGCGAACGTCTCCTTAGGGTCGCATTCCGAAAACGGGGATAGAGGCGGGCGAGAAGAGATCGAGGCGCCCGCCGGTGCCGGCTTCACTTTGCTCATTTCCCTCGAGCGGATTGTTTGCGCGCTAGTGTGTGTGCGTGTGTGTGCGAGAGCAAGGGGGAAGAGAGCCGCGACAACGGTTCCGCAAAGAGGATGGTACGGGCGGAGAGATAAAGGAGGAGGTCGCCGCCGACGACGACGACGACGACGAGATGGACTGTCACCGATGGTAATACATCGTCGCCTTCCGCCTGCCCTCTTACAGACGGACGTACGGACAGACGGTTCACGCAAACACGTGTTACGAACAACAGGTTCGTCCGTAATTCCTCCGCGCCCCGCCGGCCCCCGGAACCCGGTCTCTCTCTCTCTCTCTCTCTCTCTCTCTCTCTCTCTCTCTCTCTCTCTCACTCGGTCGGTCGACAGGCCAGGGGCCCCGGTGCTGTCGTCTCGTTTCGACGCTCGGTCCATCGAGCCAGGTAGGCAGTAGCTTCCTCCGGTYGGTTTCATTCCGCTCGGCTCGGCTCCGAGCGGCTCGGCCAGTCGCCGCGGGGCCCCTCGGCGGACTACAAACGAGCCGTATTCGCCAAATCCAGCTAACTCGAACCGAACTGAATCGAAGGAATCCGCCTCGGCCCTCGCCTCACGGCTGCCTGACTGCCTTTTGCCTCTCTGCCTCCTTGCCCGACTGCCTGCCTGCCCGCCTGCTCTCGCGCCCGCCTCGGCCCTTTCGCCTTTCGTGTTACCTCGCTACGCGCCTCGAGCCCTCTTCGCAACCACCCCGTGCCACCACCACCACCACCACCACCCACGGCTTACCTGACGTTCGCTGGAAACGAGAAATTAGCAAGGGAGAAAGAGGGAGCCGGCCCGTGGAATTCTCTCAATCCGGCAGCCGCGCGTTTTTCAACGAGGGAAAAAATAGGTGACGCGGAGATCTTCGAGGGCCTTCCTGCCCTGCTCTGCCTGCCCTGCCCTGCCCTGCCCTGCCCTGCCGTGCCGTCACCCTACTGCTTTCGAGACCGACGACGAGTTACTGAATATTTCGTGACCCGCGTATTTCACGCTTCCATCTTCAACGGCACGCTGCCTACGCGGAGTCTTCCGTGCCCTGTTTCCACGAGGAGGATTAGTTACCGATGCACCAATGGCTCCTGGAATACTTCAGTGATGAAACAAGTGCTCCTGGCCCTGCTCCTGTTGTAGTTTAAACACTGATTTCGCTTTAGTGGTTTAATTCTAATTTCGAGTCCATTTGTCTAGCTTAATGCTTTGGCGTCGGCGCCATTTTGATTCGAATCCACGAAATGGTTCTTCTGACTTCTAACTGACCTATTTATGTCTGTTTCATATATTAAATTACATATTATTACGTAATGCATATCATATATTTTTTACTATATTATATTTTATATTACATATATATTTTGTCCTCGTGAAATTGAATTTTGCGACTCGTTCATCAATTGCACTTTTACTTTTTTAATTTTTAACAGAAACTCTGCAGCATTGCAAAAACTCTGAAATTTTTGCAACCTCGCAACAATTAACGTTAAAATTATCTTCTAAAGTTACAGTGTAATTTCTAACAAAGTGTCCACTCAAAGGGTTAATATATTCTCCACGTATCTAATTAACATAAAAAGTCGACGCAACGAAAAACCTAATAATAATAATAATAATGATAATAACATAAAGGGAAGCATATTAATTTTCCCGTCGCATTTTCCGCATAGAATAAAAAAACTACGCAGCCTGCTTGTTTTCAACCTACATGAGCGTGCACAATGCGTCGTCCACGTGACCGTCCATTTCCCCGTGGAACATCGAGGTCGCACGCGAGGATTCTGAGTCGAAGGTAGTCGGCCTTCCGGCCTCCGCGTCGTCTAATAAATTCATATTCGGAATTAATTAGAGGATGATTTAATTACGGTGATTTTTAATTTCTAATCGACGTGGCGGGCAGTTAACGCCGCCGATCGGCGGACAGCGCATGAAATATGCGAAACGCGAACCCCCCCGTTCCCTTCCGGCAATTAGGCGGCCCACGGAACCCAAGCATTTACGAAACGCCGCGCGCCACGGTGTCTTTCGGCCGGCACGACGAAATATTGCGCGAAGTTTTGTAACGAGAGCCCCGGCACCAATCTAAGATAATCCCCGTGTCCTATAATAACTCATTTGTTATGGGCGTCCGGGTGGAGCGGCCGTACGGGCGACAACGAGGGCCGTTTGTTATTTTCGAAACGATGGAATAACCATAAGCGCCACACCTTCGCCCTCCGAATAATGAGCAGCGCCCGTAGACCCGGCGTCGACCCTAAATCGGCTCCGACGGCCACAAATTATGCGTATATAGGTCGCCGATTACGCGTATCCTCGACGGAGAGACCGCCGTCTCTCTCCTCCCGTCTCCCCTCTCCCCCCCTCCGTCCCGCGCGGTCCACGTAGCACGTCCTCGCGACGCCGGCGTGTAATTAAAATCAATGGGAACCGTTCGATTCGTCATTTTTAATTTCTAATCGGCCCGGTCTCGGACGAGAAGGTATACCAGTTGGTCGTCGTTGCCCGCCTCCTCCTCCTCCTCCTCTTTCTTTCTTTCTTTCTTTCCCGTTCGCAGAGGTCTGACTTGGTTACTCAATCGGATCGTAATTTATCGCGCGAGCTAGAAAACTTGGGAGTCATTAATAAATCGGCGCGCGAGCGCTGTTCTTTATCGTGGGACGCGGGGAATCTGTGCCTCCGCGCTCGAATAGTTCGTTTCTGTCCCGGAATGCGGACAATTGTGATGGATTAATCGATCCACTTGAACAACCTTTCCTTAGTTCGGTAAAAATTCGCCCCGACCCCGATCCGTTCCACGCTCGTTTCAGACCGAGCGCGGATTCTTGTTCCGTCGTCCCGCGTTCAGAGGTCGGCGTAAAGTAATTCGATTAATTATTGACGCCTGTCTACTGTCGGCTATTGCAACTAATTTGTGGTTGTTTAGTTGTTGGAAGTAATTTATCACGATGTAGTTGTGGTAGTGATTTAGTTATTGTATATACATAATTGGTAATGATTTTGTTGTTGTTTAAATGTTCTTTAAATCACGTAACTTTGATATTTAATTTAAAACAATATATTAAACATCTTAAAAGTATCAGAGAACGCTGAATTCACCTAAACCACCCTATATATTTAATTTTCATTATATTCGAGTGCTTACGTCACGAAAAGAGCTACCACGACCTGCCTAATCGCAGAAAGTTCCACGGTATAGTTCGCGCAGAAAATGCATGTGGGTATTGCCATCCGAGGTGTATCCGCGTCTTTCGCTCTATTATTAATGGCACAAAGACGCCGAGGTCCCGCATCCAGGAAGAGTTCCATCCGCTTCGCTGCGAGGCGGAATCCGCGATCGAACCGCGCGCGCCGTCGGCTAACGCTGAAACGGGGAGAAGAGTACCTTAAACCCGAAACTGAAACATTTGCGTAGAGCACGATTACCAATCGGGAACTATTAATTGGTCTCGGCTCTAGCTCCGCCCGACGCGGCAAGGAGTCCTCGACTGACTTTAGAGCGGAGTGGAAGCTTGATCGGAGGCGTCCGGTGGAAACGCTACGGAAACGGCACCGAATCCCCAGTAGAACGAGTCGAAGTGATAGCGGAGCCGTTCGAGAGAGGATCACGTAGGAACTCGAGCAGTCGATGCGGACGTAATTAGATAGGCCGACGGTACCGTCGACGCGACGCACTGTGGTCCGGCGGTACGTTGGACATGATTCAATTTCTTTGGTTTACTGTGTTTAACAAGTACGGTTTGGTGCAAGCTGAGAACAATTAACAATTCGGGTGAGGTGACAGTCATTTCGACATAAATAATAACTGCAATAAAGCATTTATATTATGTTGTATTTTACGTTAGATTTTACGTTAGATTTTAAATTACCTTTTATAGTACAATTTACCTTACAATTTATTTCATAATGCCAGCGTTACAATAATTTAGTTTGAGTCAAATATGACTCTAAATATAAAATGAAATACGAAATCATAAAGTTTAAAGTAAAATTGAACGTTTTACACAACAATTATAGTATCAGCTGACGAATTTGAAGTATCGAGACCCAGTTTTAACAACTTCTCAATCATGTAACAACGTCGAATTGTGTAACGATTAAAATATCGAGAGAAGTTTCAAAAAATCTGTTAAAGAGCTGTTACCGTGAGAAGAGGATATATGAAGTTTGTCTCGACACCTGCGAAAACAAACAGTCGGCGGTAAGCGCGCTCGTCAACGGCCGCTCGTGTCCGATTTCAAAACAAACCACGATGCTTTTTGGCCGTAGTCGATGATCTGGTAAAATACTGTCTCCAACAGAAGTTGGTTAGTATTATACTCGCTTTTCTATGCACTGGAATATGAAAGCTTGCGGGAAAGAATTTATTTCCAACGCCTCCGATGTTTCAATGCTTTGCACTCGAAGTGTCACTTTAATTGCAAATCTAAAATAATTGTTGCGACTTATATTATCTTCAATTTATATGACAAAGGGTATTTTAATCCTTTAGGCTCCTAATTATAACTCTGAGGCACTGTGAACAATTTTATATCTTTCGATACTTTGCACTAGAAGCCTAAATTAATTCTTCCGACTAACTATATCACTATTTTATATGACGAAGTGTGTTTTAACCCTTGTTATATCATATTGCAAAATAAAATGCACTTTGCCATATAAAATGACAATATTATAAGTCAGAGAAATTATTTCAGATTTGCAGTGATAATAGCTTCGTCTGCAAAGGGTTAAGAATATAAGCTTGAGTCTTGTAACTGATACAACCACTACACATTTAACAATTTATTATCTAAGAACGTGATACACATTTATAGATACGTATCATATTACAACATATACATACCTTAGATAATATTACTAATATTCAAGCTAGTCCCGAGACGAGTTTAACGTCGTTTACTATAACGACGGCAAAATGATTTCGCTCGCAGGAAGCGAATCCCCATAGGACCGTGCGACGTCGACGGGTGGCTCGCCTCTGTTCACCGTCCAGTCTTTCTAAATCCTTCGACGAAATCGCAGGAGGAAAGCTGCCGTTGCGTCGGCAGCCATAAGGCCTCGCGCATCGAGCGGCCCGGTTTATTGGAAGTGACAGTTTAACACACAGGCCGGAGACGTCGACGGGCGAATAATATCGGGGCAGCGGCGGCGCTGGTAGAGCGTTGCTCTCGCCGGTATTAATTTTGAAAACAGCTTCCTGTGTGAGCCGCGCGCGGACGTTGTTGCAACGGCTCTCTTTTCTTTGTCCGGCCGTTGCACGCATAAATTCCGGCTAGAGAACCTGATGAAACCCCTCCCTCCGCTCTCCGTACACCGTAAAGGAGAGAAAGTTCAATCGCCCTTTTAAAGCGCGCGCACGCCTCGGATTTCTAAATTGCAGATTCGATGAGGCAAGAGACGAAACTTTTCATACGCGCTCGCGCGCGCGCGCGCGTTGCCGCCGGGGCCTTTCGGCCAAGATTTAAGGACGCTGCGCGCCCGGGCTCCACTTCTAATACGCTTTGCATAACTTTATTTACGCCGCGCGATAACTCACCGGAATCACATTAGCCTTCCCGATTGAGATTCCTTCCGCCGCCGTCGCCTCTCTCTCTCTCTCTCTCAAGCGTCCCTCTTCCGTTTCGTCTACCGTCGGCGACACGAAAAATCCGCTTGCGCAACCCCACGCCCGAAAAAAATCGTCCCAAGCAGATGGTAGCTTTATGGAAAATGCTTTTTCAGATTTTTAATAAAACGTCTGGGTTGAGCTCGTCGGATACCGCGCGGTCTGGAACCCTTCGGTGAAAATGAAGAGACCCGTTCACGCGAACTTACTTTGAACTCGGGATCTGCGAAATGTTTCATCGTCGTGTTTGATTCGATAATAGAATCTACCCTCTGAGAGGGATGATTTTTTATTATAAAGAGAATGCTACGTCAGTTAATACTTTGTCTGCCTTGTCACCGACGCATAAATAACTGAATTAATGAAACTCTGATTTTTAAAAATATCCATGACTATTAACTTAACACTCTATAACTTTAAAAAAATTAACCACGTCATTACTAACACATAAATAATTAAATCACGCAAACTACCAAGAGCTAAATTATTGCACTAAAAAAAAAATCAATATCAAAACCACAAGAGTTTATAAACTGATCAAAAAAGTGTTGAAAATACCACGAAAAGTTTCGCCACGCTTCTGAAGAGCAACACGTATTAGTCAATTTCAGAGCTCCGCGGGTTCATCGCGAAAACAGATTGGAACGCGACGCGCGGGTTTCGAGATGAATCCACGTCGGCGTAGCCGAAGCGTCCGCGCGTCGTTCCTGAAAGTTGACTGAACGATTTTGCTCGGTCCATTATGGCTTAGAATAGATAGTTCCATTAAAGTGTCTTTCCGAGTGAATTGTAGTCTGTTCGGCGGCGCAGCCTCGTCCGCGTTAAGACCGGGGGATCGGCGCGGATCGGTCGAGAGACAACGGTTTCTCTACGATTCATATTTCCTCGGATCGCGCGCGCGCGCGCGAGCGCGCGGTATATATCGAACAACGACGCTCAACGAAATTCCATCAATTATTCTTTCCATATGCCCCGGACACCCGACCAGCGAAGAATTAACCGACATAAAAGGAGTTTCGCAGCGTGTACGTTCCCTCGGTCGCCTTCTACGACCGCGGAAAAAAGTACCGAACATCGTTACGACATTTTCTTGCCGAGTACCTATCCGTACGGGCCCGATACAAGCCCGATTCTTGTCCCCCGATGTCTGTCCACGGTGATCGTACTTTCATCTCTCGCCGCGATGCTGCTCCCCCTCTATCCGGCTAGCTCTATCTTTATTTATGTTTGTCTATTTGTATATTTCTACATTTGTCTAGTTTCCCCTCTGTCAGTATTTCTTCCTCTCTTTGCTGGATATTTTTCTCTTTTTCTTTATTTTTACTCTGTTATTATTTCTCTCTCTTTCTCTATTTTTATATACATTTCTCCTTCTTTCGTTATTCCTGTCTCTTTCATTTTCTTTTTCAATTTTTATTTCTCTCTTTTCTGTATCCTATATCTCTCACTTCATCTATTTTTTCTCCGCCATTATCTTTCTCTTTTCCTACCTGTATATTTTTCTCTTTCTCTCTCTTTTTCTCTATCTTTATTTCTCTCCCTCTTTTCTATCTTTGTATCTCTGTCCCTTTGTCTATCTGTTTATTTATCAGTCTTTCTCCCTTTGTCTATCTGTATATTTATCTCTCTTTTTCTTTCTCTTCCGTATATTTCTCTCTCCCTTTGTCTCTCGCTTTTTCTCCATCTTTATATGTACCTCGTGCTCTCCGGTTCCCCCCTCCCTTCCTCCCCCTTTATCCGAGACGAATCCGCCATCCGTGTCCAGCTCTGTTTATTCACGGTCCTGTTCCCCCCTCCTCCTCCTCTTCCCTTTTATCACCTTCCGCGTTCGTCGCGGCGCGCGAGCCGTTAAATTTTATTGCGCAACGAGATCTAGCTGCAAATGAAGTCTATCGATGGACGCGGGGCCCCGTGTCCGACCGTAGGACGGAGGTACGCGCGCGCGTGAGAGGACCCCGTCGTTAACGCGATCGTAAATCGCGCTCGCGACTCCGGACGCCAATACCCGTTTATTACGATTTTATTATGAAATCGATACATTAAGGGGTGACCGCGCGCGAACTAAGCGGGTTATAATAATTCATGGATGGATTACGTTCGATGGATTACGATCGCGCGGCTACGCCGTGTCTTCTTGGCTGGTATCTTCCAAGGGAAAGATATTAGATATTAAGTAATGTTTTAACAATTTGTTAATTGGGAGACTTGTTAGAGATTTGTCGATTAAGAAAACAGAGAGACCGCTTCACGATACATGAATTAACCCTTTGCACTGCAAGCAATTTTGACTGTAAATCTTTGGAGTATTTCAAAGTATATTATACTGTAACAAAATTATACAAAATAAAATATTGATTTTATGAATTGATATAATTTTCCCTCAACTTATCATTCTTATAATTGCCAGAAGCTCATAATTTAATTCCAAATTTCCATTTGAACTTTTTCTCTAGCTATAATATATTTGAATAAATGAATATATAAATATATAAATAGAATTAAGTTAAATTCCGTGTTAATTACTACAAAAATGAAAGATCGACTCTTTTAGATTACAGAAATGATAGTAAATAAAATTACTATAGTTATTTTTTAATAATTATGAAGCTAGCAAAGTGAACACATATTTCCAAAATATAAACGAGCTCTTGCAGTAATTTGTCTTTTATAATTACGAAAACTACGCCATCCTCATCGGCGTAAAACGAATCCAAGAGGACCAAAAATTCGCATAAATCGAAGAGCGTGCTTACTTTGTCCGTGCCGGAACACGTCGGCGCAATTTCGTCGAAGAGATGAGGCGTCTCGGGCCGCGCCGGGTTCTTCATTACCGGGAAAAATTGCATAATTCGCGGTACGGCCGCGTAAAGGTATAATACTTTCACCGCGTCCATTCAGTACCTCCCACCGATCCTCAAGCCATTCAGAGCGTCCGAAACCAGCCGATCATCATTCGCGATTACATCGGGCCCGTGTATTTCGGGGCGAAAATCGGAATCAATCTTGCAAATCGCGTGCACGTTTCGAATTTGTTGCAAAATCGTTACCTCTCGCCCCTCCTATAAGAACGCCGGAAAGAGGAGGGTCAGTGACACCCTATGTTAGAAGAGGAAAAAAGAATCGTCGAGAACAGCAAACCTGTTAATTCCGTTTCATTACCATCTCTATGGGGGCCGGAGAGACGAACAGACGGAAGACGCGAGTTTTCGTTCCGTGTGTAATTTCGGTTTTTATGTATGCGATCGCGGGGTGGCGCCCAGACGAACCGCCGATTTTATGCACCTGGGAGCAGGGGGTGGGGGAGGGGGGAACCACGTGAAACCGAGGGGGAGGGCAGAGAGCGCGCGGTTATACGGTCCGATCTCTTAGGAAATAATAGAGAGGAGTCCGTCCGAGTGCTACGAATTCCGATATTTAAACGGAACACGGGGGCCGTGGAGGAGTCGGTTCCTCGACGTTCGAAAAAATCCGAGGCGGCACCGCGTGCGCGCGCGCGCAGTTCCACCCAGACGATTCCGCCGGTGAAAGCCGGAGGGCTCGTGCCCCTATATAACCGCCCGCCGATTTCCAGTCGTCAAAATATACGTTTGTCCCGTTTCCGAACGGTTTGTCTCTACTCACGGCCTCATTTTGGGTTCCTGCTAATGCCCGTTGCGATCCGCCTAGGCCTTTCCTCTATTCTCCATTATTTCCCCTTTTTCTCCTTTTCTCCGTCTTCTCCCTTTCTCTCTATATTTCTCTCCCTTCTTTTCCTTTTCGCTGTCTTCTCCCCTTCTCTCCATCTTTCTCTCCCTTTTTCTGTTTTTCTTCTTTTTTCTATCTTTCCCTCTCTTTTACTCCTTTTCTCTATTTTTCTCTCTCTTTTACTCCTTTTCCCTATCTTTCTCTCTCTTCTTCTCCTTTTCCCTATCTTTCACTCTCTTCTTCTCCTTTTCTCTACCTTTCTCTCTCTTTTACTCCTTTTCTCCTTTTCTCTATCTTTCTTTCTCTTTTTCTCCTTTTCTCTCTATATCTCTCTTTCTCTCCTTTCCTCTCTATATCCCTCCTTCTCTCCTATCCCCTCTATATCTCTCTTCTTCTCCTTTCCTCTATATCCCTTTCTCCATCTTTCTCTTTGTCCTTTTCTGCATCTCCGTCTCTTTCTCCTCCGTTTCGCCGCCGTCGTTTTCTGGTGCTTCTGTTGCGTGGCCCGCGGGGCTCCGCCGCGATTAGCCATTACCCAAGATTAGAGCGTGCCACGGCAATCGGTTTCGTTCTTCGTGCCCGTTCCGTTTCGTTTCGTTTCGTCTGTTTCGAATGTCCATTATGGTACCGGGGAGCCGGAGGAGTCATTGAACGCCGCGCCGTGAGAATCCGCCGGGAACGTGCGATTTTAGGGGGTTCTCTCTCTCTTACTCTCTCCCTCTCTCCCTCTCTCTCTCTCTCTCTCTCTCTCAGGATTCTACCGGGACTACGAGCAGTCCCGAAGCGATCGTTAGACGCGAGCAATTCCTCCCGAAATGCTGATTATATGGAGAGCTTTGCTTCGAACCAGTCCTACGACGGGCTGGGAATCCTGATCTCCATATATCTGCGGTTCCATTACGAATCGGATACCAGCGCCGAGCCTCTATTCGGACTAAGACGATGCTAGAGCCTAAGTATTATTGCCAGACGGGCAACGATAGAGGCACGCCTTTCGTATGGGGTTCAACTTGGTGGAATATTTATTGGTTCGGCGAGACATTGTGAAGATTGTTTTGTTTGGAGTTTTGTTGGCTTGGTTGGATTTGAAAAAGTGGGAATTGTTAAGTATAGTTTTTGGTCTTGTGCTCATTGTTGTTGTTATTTTATTGTGATTTAAACATTTTTTTTAATCATGGAAGTTATGTTAAGATTATTTCAAGGTTATGTCAAGATTTATTCTGATGATAAATATAGTGTTTATTATTACTATTATTCTTATTATTAAAGTTTAATTCTATTATACTACATACTATACTGTATACTGTATAATACATAATACTGTTAGTATTATACATATAATGTAGTATAGTATAGTATGTAGCATAATAATATTTTTCAAGTAATGTCACGTATTAAACAGTATTAAATACTAAAATCATTAAGTAATACATAGTAGCATAATAATATTTCTGAAATAATATCTAATACTATACTATACCACACAGCACAGTACACAACATAATAAATATCATTACCATCTACCACATATAACCATAAATCATCCCTTAAAATTCCATCACTATCCCCGCTCAAAAAACAACAACAAACTACTAAAACTCTTCGCCCCAATTCAACCTCGTCAAGCTCCATCAAAGGGTTAAAAGCCACAGAAACGCGCCCATAAATTAAAGCGACGCCGTCTCGCGACGTTCCCACAGTTCCTCTGTGCTTCGTCCGTATCGAAGGACATCGCCGGGAAGCGCATGCCAGGCAGATTGAAAAGCGATGCGGCGCGTCGTCCCAGGCAAATAACGCGCGAGCTCTCCTCTTATTGTCCGAGGAAAGGGGCTTAAAGACAAATGATTTCCACGGTGGAAAAAAAATGTCGAGCGTTCAGTGGCCGGGGTGTGTCTCGCGCGTCAAGACCCACCGCACAAGGTGTGACTCAGAAGTCTCCCGAGAGAGAGAGAGAGAGAGAGAAAGAGAGAGAAAGAGAGAGAGAGAGAGAGACTTGGTATCTGCTGCTGCCGGTCTTCTCCGTGGCGAGCGAAAGGATAAATTCCTCGTCCCTAGGACGTTATCAGCGAAGCGGTCGCTCCAATATTCATCGAGCCACCGATGCATCATGCATACAAGTTCGACCCGAAACGGTCGGGGGTGGGGGTCGCGGTCGTATACGGCTAATGGCACGTAAAGCAGGCCGGCGACCGTGTCGCGTGCGGGAAAGACACCGGCGCGGAGCACGGAGGACCGACGTAAAGGGTCATCGCGGCGAGCGTCGTGTCGCGAATATATATATCCTTTTACGCGGGAAGCGTAATTAAGCGTTTCGTAATTGGTATTTAGCGGCCGGATCGTTAAGCGAATCGGCAGCGGAATGGCCGGTCGAGGTCAGATCCGACGCGGTGTGGGAGAGAGGGACGGAGACCGAGGGAAATAAACCGGGGGACAGAGAGGTAGATGGAGAGGGAGAGAGGGAGAGAGAGAGAGAGAGAGATTGTGATTAGTGTCAACGAGTCGGTGAAAGGAAATTTCTAATTGCATACACGTAGCCGCGGAAAAGGGAGACAATCCTCGGTCCGCCGTTGCCCGCGTCACGTGGGACGGCCGAACCACGTGGGCTTGTCCCGTTCAGAGCCACCGAAAAATCACCCTTCTCGCGCCGACTTATCGTCCGCGCTTATTCAGCGATAGCTCGCTGCGAGTCTGACAACCCGCGGCCTCTTCGCACAATGGACCCGTTCGAACAATTCACAAGTGGTTATAACTTTCGAACCATGGGAGATATCGCCATGAAATTTTCACTGAAAATTATTTAAAAGTGTCGAGTATACTCTCTATAGTCGCTTAAACATTTCTTACATTTGTTAAATTCCAATAAATCAATAAATCGCCATTGATATTTCTGAGAGAAACTTTTTCAGGAACTACTGTCTATAATAATTGATATTAATTACAATTCTTTAATATTAATTCTTTCAGCTATGTTTTATATTTCTAATTTGTGTAAGGTTGTGAATAAAAAATTGCGAAATTGACTTTTGGCTATAGATCACTGCTGTTGCAGGTAGACTACTCTATCGTTTTAGCGGTTCTCTGAACGCCTGGCGAATTTGTTGGAATGAACCCTTCGCCCTCGAAGCCATTTCAACTGTACATCTAAAATAATTTTTTTATTTTTTAATTTTATATAACAAAATTCCGTGCATGTGAAATTGAGCCTCGCGACTTATATAACAATTACAAAAATACAACAGCTGTGAAAATAATTTTCGAAGGTGTTGCAACAATTTTAACGGTGCCACTCGAGTGCAAAGGGTTAAAGGCCTCGAAATCGCACGACTAGAATCGAATTAGGGCAGTGCACTTGACTATGCGAGCGTCAAGTGTGTCCATGCGAGCGTTTACGAGCGGTCGCCATTTTCCGAGCGTATTCCGCGTCGCGAGCTTCGAAACGGAACGCGCGGCCCTGGCGCAATCGCAACCGGCAACTTCAGTTCGCCGCGTGTTCGTCACGCTAGCTGTTCCCCGGCCGCCCTTCGCCGATCGGTTGTACTTATTTAAATTCAAATCGAGCAGGTGGTTAACTAGCCGGTACGCTGATTGCCCGGGCAGTTCTTGCTCTAATCGCGATTGCTCGTTTTCGTCCGTTCAAGGACTCCGCGGCGGCGTTTTCGAGCGGATCGCCGCGCGCGAGAGGATCCGCGCGATTCCGTCGGCGTCGATAAACGGGCGGCGGACCAGCCGAAGATTACCCGGTTTGTAATTTTAGAAACGGCGTACGGGTATATTCATCTCGGTGGTTAACGAGGCTGACGCCGCGCTCCCGATATCCGAGCCAATTTTCCGCGAATATACGTCGCAACCCCCTTCGCGGTTGTCTGGGTATATTCGGACCCCGCATCTGAGGATGATTCGTCCGACTTCTTCTCATCCTGGGACGATTAAGTTATTATCGTTCGCTTGGCAAAAAGGAATAGCTGAGGGTACATCAAAGATCGCGTTAGCTGCGCGATTATTCCAATCTTATCGGCTCGGATTAATTCTATGATGGAAGGAGTCCTTTTTGGTGCGCAGAGTACCGTTTGGTTGGGCTTGTTGCGGACCAAATTTTGCTTGCGGTTTTGGCGAGAGTATAGAATGTTATTAGTGCTGGGAGGATCGATCGTTGTTAGTATACTAAGGATTTTATATTATATTTATGGCAAAAGGGATAGATTGAGGTATAAAAGTGTGAAGACATGAGATCAAGTTAATAATATTGTTACATTGTCTTTAAGTCTATAAAATTGTTGGAAATTGATTTTTATTTAATTTCTGTTTTTTACCATAAATATAGGAAATTTTTATTTTGCATAAAGATCCTCAGTTTAGGCATTAAGGTAGCAGATTTTATGCATTTATGGTAAAGATACGAGATCAAGTTAATGACACTGTCATTTTATCTTTAATTCAACAGAATTGTTGCCATAATTCTTACCATAAATATAGAAAATTTTTATTTTGCATAAAGGTCCACAGTCTAGTCAAATTTTTAAGCACCATGATTAGATTCCATCTACCAAAGAATCCACTTATAGATTAACAAATTCTTGGGCACCATGATTACATTGAATCCACCAAAGAATCGACTTGAGCATTTCCAAATTTGTAAGTATCATGATTAAATTAGATCCACCAAAGAATCGACATATTTGGTAGCATCGCAGCAAGCACATCGCTCGTAGACGGTCAAGCCGTTCGCGCAGCAAAAAGCCGTCCGAGCTACCTACGAGCCTAAGAATTATTGAATGAGTCATTTCGAGTAATCTGCCGCGGCCAGTCTAAGAGAAACAGAAAAGGATTGAGCAATCCGCCGTGCAGGGTGGTCGATGCCAATCACGAGCGCAAATTATTCGCAATCAGGCGAGTTGGCGAGCATCCGCTACCGATCCGAGGCATCGCGTGAACGAAACCAGAGCTAGGAGAGCCTCCGCTTTAGAAAAAGAGACAATGGAGTCTAATAAGTGGAGGCGCAACCGTAATGGCTGGTCAAGGTCCCGCGCGCGTCCTCCTAAAACGTCGGGTTACGTGTCAATCGAACGAGAACCACGTTCGGCACGGGGAACTCGCAGGTATACTATCGCCTTGTCCCGAATATATCCAGAGGAATATAATTGAGAGACATGGGAATAGTCGAGGATTGATCTCGGTTTCGTTGGAATCGGCCGCGTAATTATCGGGTAAACCACCTACGTACTATGATCCTCTTCGCTGGCATCCCGGCGGTGCTGTTTCGCGGCCTGCAATCGAATCGGTGAAGGCTGCTAGGAAAAAAGTGACGGCGCGATTTCACCCGTGGAAACAGGAGAGACGGAGATGGGGGCGGAGACAGAGACGAAGACATATGAAGAGACAGAGACAGGGAAAAAGAGATATAAAGAGGCAGCGACATAGCTAGAGACAAAGACAGAGACAGAAACAAAGACATATAAAGAGACAGAGACATAGCTAGAGACAGAGACAAAGACATAGAGACATAGCTGGAGACAGAGACAGAAACAAAGACATAGCTAGAGACAGAGACAGAAGCAAAGACATATAAAGAGACAGAGACATAGCTAGAGACAAGGTCAGAGACATAGCTAGAGACAGAGACAAAGACATAGAGACATAGCTTGAGACAAAGACATAAAACTAGAGACAGAGAGAAAGAAAGAAAGAAAGAGTGAAAGAGACAGAAACAGAGAAAAATAGCGCGAGGGACGGAAACAGAGAGAAGCAGCGAGAGGGACAGAGACAGAGAGAAAGAGCGAGGAGTCGGCAGAGAACTGTGTCTCGCGGCGGGCAGCCGTGTTATTATATCATTCCGGGCGAAAGAAGTAAACGTCGGGTTTAGCAATCCGACGGAAGACGTGATTTAAGAGAGCGCGCGCGGATGTCATTACGTGGATCGCGGTTAAACACAATCCCCGCGGAATCCTCCGTATCGTGCGAACACCGGTTAACCACCGGTCCGCCGCGCGGAATCGATCATCGATCTTCCACAAGCGCGTTTATGCGAATTTAACGAACGCCAGTTGTAAAATCACTTCTTCATAAGCCGCGGCGAAAACGATCGGCGGCCGACGTACGCGATATACGCGCTGTAAAACGATCACGGGTTGTTCGCGTAACCGTCGCGGCTTTATCTCTCTCTCTCTCTCTCTATCTCTATCTCTCTCGCCACGTCGCTCCATTTCCTTTGACACTGAGTAGTCATACGTGTCGCCACCGGCCAACGCAATGTTTTGTCAAACCTGGAAATTCATTTCTAACGCAGTCCATCAGACGTTGGTATGCGCGACGCGGAACGGGGTTACGAAAGCAATTGATGCAATCGGTCTCGTCTATTAGTCTCCCTTGGATCGTTGACAGATGAAGAAGGACTTTCTTTTGGCGGAAATGGGACATGGATGTAATAGGATTGTCTGGAATGTTTTTGACGAATTTTTGTTGGTATGGTTTTTTAGTGAATGGTGAGAAATGGGGTGCTGTTATTATGGGATACGATGACCTGGTGGAAATATCAAGTTATTGGCAGGAATTAGATTGTTAAATAGCAGTGTTTAGTAAAAGCGGACCTTTTGACGATAATATAACTAATAGAAATTGTTTAGGATTGTTTGTTATATTTTTTAAGAATTTTTCTTGGCATACTTTTCTAGTAAATGTTAAGTAACGCAGTGATGTTTTTATGGGACACGATGAGCTGTGTGAAAATATCAAGTTATTGCCAGAAACTAGATTGTTAAATAATATTTCTTAAAAGTGAACCTTTTATATGGCCACCTAATAAAACCGACAAATTTCTGCAAGACAAAGTACAATAAATTAAATAAAAATATATTAACACGTCGCCGTGTCAGTCGAATATAAGTGACGATAATTTCTAACCAATCATGAAAATTCATTTCTATTGTAATATATTTAAACAGACTAAACTTGACTAAAATATTTCGGATTTGTAACAGTTCTACTATCACCCCCTACGATAAATATTAACTTTCAAATAACGCTCGAATTAATTAAATTGTTTTAACTACGTGAGAATTTCAATGGCTGATTATGAGCGTCGAACGTGTTAATAAACATAACTCGCTTACCAACCGGAGGAAATTAATTAATTCAACACCGACCACCCTCCCTTCTTTCCGCTGCTTCCCCGAACCCCATAGGGTCCGCCCAACCACTCCGCGTTCTTTAACCAGCCCTTCGCCCGATACAATTTGCATAGGTCCACAGTCTATCGAACGAGTTAACGCCAAAGACCAACAAAGCGTTCGTACCAGAAATTGAACCCGTGCACCCGTCGACATTCAAAATTTACACACCGTCTTCAACTCGAAACTAACCTGGAATACGTGCATTAGCAGTCCGCTAAAGCCGGGTTCCGCGACGGGCGGGATCCGCTCGCGCTAAAGCTACGACGACGACGACGACGACGTTGCCGCGTCCCAGGCCGCGATAATTATTCGTCGGTCGGGCGCGCCGCGGTTTAACGTCGATTACGGCCAAATAAACAGCCATTAACGAGTCGGTAAGATGCGAACAGTTGATTAAGTCGAGCGGGAACGGTCGCTCGGTTCGCGCGTTTAAACGTTACGGCGACGCACACGTGCAACCGCGCGGTCCTTGTATATTTCCAAGGCAAATCGCGGGCCCAAGGAAACGTTACGTTAGCCCGTAATTTACCGTTCCGCGGCGCGAGGCCTATCGGACAGCGCGAGCCGCCGCCGCCGCCGCCGTCGCCGTCGCAGCGGCCCGTTATTAATAATAACGGCCATTAACGATTATACGAGCGACAGTTATTAATTCTTGGAGGCGCGATTCGACGGGGAACGTCGACGGATTTGCCTCGTTTGTCACCGCGCGCGCGACGATTAATGCATCCGTGCGGTGGTTCGCGCGCGCTCGCGTAGAGCCGATCACGCCGGAACTCTGATATTCCAGTCATTCTGAGTCGCAATGTTCTTGCGACGATTACCACGCGTAAACCTGTCGCTCCGACAACCGGGGGCCGGTAGCCCCCTTCGGATATTAAATGAGTCATTCCGCGGGCCCGCGCGCCCGATCATCGATCTGAAATGACATAATTAATTCGCCGATTTCTTTGCCGGCGCTGCTCGCGAAAGCGGCCCAAGCTCATTTTTATACCTCTATGTTATATGTAATTACGTGTATAATAATATACACATACAATAACAATATAAATATAATAATAATAATATATAATAATAATATATAATTCTCTAGACTGCAATAATCCTAAGGTACGAAAACCAATAATTTATAATAATATTTTCAATCCTAGTACGACACATACTTCTATTAGTCGAGATAAGTGACATCCTGGGTGACTCAAAATAAAATATTAATAATCGAAATGTTTGTTGCTTTAAAAATAGAAAACTTTGAAGTATGACATGAGTTAACATAATAAGGTAAAATCATAACATTTTAGTATTTATTTCGACGTTTGCAGATAATTAAAAAATGTTCTGGAGTCGTCGGCAACCCCATAGGGTAGTTCTATGGTTAACCCCTTGCAATATAACAACGAGTGAAACTCGCGATAAAGATTTCATAATCTAAATTATTACCATAAAATTCATATTCACATAAAAATTCTAAATTATTTCCAAAAATCATCCGGCCCTATCAAATGAAATATTAAGAACAAATAAATACCGACCGAGACAGCATAAAGGCAGTTATACCGCAAAGGGTTAAGTTTCTCAGGCCGCGAGATCCTAAAACATCTGAATTTCTAGGTAAGTGGAGTTTGGCTCGCTTTCGCGAAATATACGGCTCAATTATTCTTTGGACGTGTACGGCGACGTCGATAGCGAGGAAAGAAGAACGCTAATAGGAATTTATGTGGCTCCGAGTTTATTTCGTGCGACGTGTGCCACGTTCCTTTCCGGTTTGCCCTAGCTTCATGGAATACATGTTTCCTAAGTAATGTTTCCGCGACCTTACTCGGACGGCGGGGCTCCTCCGCTCGCTGCCGTGGCCGCGTCCGGCATATGTGTGCCAAACCGTAGGGGAGGCTGGGACGACGTTAGCCCAGAAAACTTCGGAGACAGTTATGAGACGTTTTCTTTTGGTAAAAGTGTACTTTGAGATGTGTTTAGATCGTTCGGGGAACATCTTAACGTTTTCTTGGCTCAATTTTGGAGCGTCGTGTTTGAAGATAGCTGTATGCTATTGCATTTAGACTACTTTTACGTTGACTTGGTTAGCAGTTATCTTTATAAGGACTTAATACAATAAGGACTTAATACTGTCCATAACAGGACCAGATAATTTTTATTTCTTGTATTGCCTTCATTTATTTCCATCTTTAGACTTTGATAGATAAATTCAATTTGATTTCAATTTAGGAGAAATTAATAATGTTCATATTTAGAAACTGGAATATTGGAAACTGGTATATTTAAAAAACTTGCTCTTTACAAATAGCCCAATAAAATTAAAATACCCTAACAAAAGCCACAACCTACTAAAAAAAAAAAACGGTCCGCTTTATCCTCGTGCTATAATTTCATACAGACCTACAGACAGGACCCGCGACGTCCGAGAAACTAGTTCGGCCCACGGGGCTCGCGCACAAAAGAGCGGGCAGAAATTAATTCGAGCGTTGAGTTATTACCGAATTTCAATTCATAGAATTATTTACCCCATTAAACACAGGTGGCCGGGCAATCAACAGCCCAATTTATATTCTATCTATTCCTAATTTACCGCTACCAGCAAACGCGCGCCTTCCGCCGACTGGACTCGACGTTTCCGCCGTGCGCGCGCACGAGCTGCGCCGATCCTCTGGAAAAATCGAGCGCGCATACCAGCGCGACCATAATCGCGGGCAGCATGTAATCGTCGTAGATACGCCGAGGTGCCGGCTAACTGTGCCGAGGTACCTGGCGAACTATGCCGAGGTATCCGGCGAACTATGCCGACGTTGTTCTCGAGACCGCGCGGGTTATCGAAAAAGGACACCGGTTATTGTTTCATAAATAACGGGGGCCCCGCGAACCGGCTACCGTCGTTCCCCGCGACAACCCTTTCCAACAGCCGCTCTCATTGACATTTCCGCAGCGTCGATCGAATCGACCGCGGCCCGCGTAAATTATTAATAAGCCATCGATGCCGTTTCGCCGGCGTGATAACGGACGGGTTTACGCACGCTTCACGGGGCCCCTGTTGTTTTATTCACCGACGTGGAAACGCGTAAACGAACGGTGCGCGCGCGCGCGCGAGCGGCGTTGGCTGGCCGTATTTTTAGCGATATTATTTACCGGCCGTCCCACAATATTTCTAGCCACGGCCGAGAGAATTCGTTCGCCGGCTGAATGTTTTACGCTCTGTTTATACACGGCCACGGGGGGAAAATTTTGTTGTTCTATCGGCCAGGCTTTCGTTCGCCGCCCTCCGGCCTTTTAGCGCGTAATTTATGGAGAAGATGAAACCTTTGCGCGCTCTCTCTCTCTCTCTATATATATGTGACACTCGTGTACGTCTCTATATGTATATTCGCGGGCGATATTATTCCGTTCGACGCGACGTCCGCGCGATATAAACCGGGCCGGTTACAATGGCGAACGGACCGAGTGAGACGTTTCGCGGGGTGTAAGATGCTCAAACGCTTCGTCGTAAACCGTTATCGGACTTGTCTATGGTATGGTGAACTCTGCGGTTTATTTACTTATTTATTGCTTGGTTATAGATTTGCGGAAGGGACTTTGGTATAGGAACTATCGAAGTACACAAGGCACTGTCGCAAAATGCATGCTAAAAATCTTTTAAACGTAAGAGTGAAAATGAAAAATTAAATAAATCTTTGCAATTGTTAAGCATTGATAATGATAACATTTAAGGAGCTTAATTGGTCCATGAAGTTATTCTAGTTAAAGAAAAGCTCGATAAAATGACAGAGGTTATGTAATTATTATTACTACTATTACTCATCTATTTATGAGTTAGAAGACTCTCTTAAATCGTACAAATAAGCGTTAAAAAATTTTGCAATGGATACAGTATAATCATAATTTTTAAAACAGCTGGAAATAAGATATTCTCCGAGTCATTTTAAGCAACTTTTTCCTTTGCGAAAATGTTGTGCACCGCTTCGTTTGCGAGTTATTGACGAAAAACATTGACCAATGAGG
The DNA here is from genome assembly GCF_028453695.1 of Augochlora pura. Lineage (NCBI taxonomy): Eukaryota > Metazoa > Arthropoda > Insecta > Hymenoptera > Halictidae > Augochlora > Augochlora pura. The sequence goes on from NC_135781.1 coordinate 2,967,261, forward strand.
AGCAAGATCAACTAGCGCGTGACGGCTGAGTCAATGAGCGGCGCAGAGCTTCCCCCACTCTTTGACTCGACCGCCTCGCGTAAGCCGAGCTCGCCACTCATTGGTCACTGTTTTTCCTTAATAATTTATTAACAACGCTTCGTAGAAAAATTTTACAAAGGAGAAATTTGCTTGAAATAACCTCGCGAACCTCTCTTTAACGATTGTAAGATTTTTAACATAACCTTGACATAACCTTGATATTTAAAACACCCTATGTATACCTTCTCAATTTCAATGCTCCAATTCCAAGTGAAATACAATCCTAATTCCAATCTATTCTAATTCTACCATAACCTCAATTCACATCCTCGACGACTCGATACCCGACCAGACACATTTCGTCCAGTATCTCGTCCCGTAATCGCAGCAAGCTTGCTGCCGGCAACCCGTTGATTACTCGATCGCCGTTCCCATAAATAATATTAAAGTTTTAACCGGCCCGGGTTACCCACGGGTTGCGGCGTTTGTTCTAAGTCCGGTTAATTCCGTAATGGAAAGAGAAACAAACGAGGGCAAAGGCTAGAGAATATGCTAATCAGATTACGGCGCGAGAGCGGGCGGCGTACACACTGCCGCGTTATGCGAAAACGTGTAGAGAGAGAGACATGCTCTCCGCGGGACTATGTGGAACCAGTCCGCGGACCAACTGCCGCCGCCGCGCGCAATAACAGTCGAATATTAATGCGATACATTTTTCATCGCCGCTTTCTACGTTTCAATTCGTGCCACGCCGATAATTACCGGCCGGGGCACCGTTGTTCCATTACTTTCTGCCGATAGCCGGGATAATAGGCGCGAGAGCCGAGAAAATCTTCGAGGTACCCCGGAAAATAATTAATTTATAATTTTCTATTTTTTGGTATTTTTTTGCGAACTGCTGTATGCTAAATCTAGCCATTAACCTCCTGGCACTGTGATTTCTTTTACGTTTGCAATGACTATGATTTCTTTATAATTTATCATTTACTAGAAGAACAATTAAATTTGTAACTATTGTATACCTACATATATACTCCAATGGCTATACATTAATACCAACAAAATACAATAATATTTCTATTTAAGCGAACTAAATAAAAAAAATATTTATTACACTCTCCGTCACTCTCCATTCACTTAATTCACTTAATTAACAAACAACCCTCACTTAACCTCATCCAATAAACAACTAAAGAATATGTCTCCAGTGTATTAAGAAAAAATCACTGCGTACAGAAGTTGTGCGACGACGCATGAGCAGGGAGTCTCCCCACTCCTCGCGTAACTTATTCGGCCGCGAACAGTGGCCGTGATATTTAAAGGCAATTTCTAATCGGCCCACGCAGCGGGGGAGGAAGCTCGCTTCGCCATTTGTTGCCGAGTTTGTTGCCCGACGACCTTGTTCCCCGTTGGTATCGGTGCCCGCCGCGTGTGATTCTTTCAACGACTCGCTAACAAGCTCCCCATTCAGATGTTTATAAGCCGGCGTCAATTTCGCACGTACGGTCTCGATTATTATGTAAACACTGTTCCCGTGGCGGGCGCCCCGGAGCCGTTCGGAACATGCGCGGAATATCGATCCGCCGAGATTTATGATTTCTGCGTCACGTTCGCCACGGAACAACCAATTAACTCGTAGGCTGCTGCCTTTATTTCTCGTTTACGGCGTTCGCTTATTATTTACGTGATATTTACGCGGTAAGCTAATGCAGAGAGAGAGAGAGAGAGAGAGAGAGAGAGAGAAAGAGAGAGTTTCTATGGGGGCGATCGAAGGTCTCGCGGTGACACAGCACTCATTTTTTTCATCGTTTATTTCTTTGTTTCGTTTGCTTTTTGAGAATAAAATTTAACGCGTTTTAATTGGCGATGACAAGAAGTGAATTATGCGAGAAAAGAAATTAAATGGTAATTGGTAATTTATTAAAATGTAATTGGTAATTTATTAAATGGTAATTGGTAATTTATTATATTGTATTGGTAATTTATTATACAGTATTAGTAATTTACTATATTGTATTGGTAATTTACTGTCACCTATTCAATTGACCTGTTAATTCCTATCAACCATTTCGAGCGTTTCAATGGTCGAGATTTTATAATTAGAAAAGTGTTCTTAAACGCGCTCTGGTTTTATGGGAATCAAATCCAAGACGCGTATTCATTATTCCGGGTTCAGGCTAATTGTGTAATCGTTAGACCAGCATTGTATTTACGGTAGAATGTTATTTTCATTAACGTTGTAATTTCCCACGGAAGCGCGTCGCACACAATATGGTCATTACAATTGTCTGGAACCGACTACTCGTCGATGCCAATCGTTATTGCCATTCTCTCGACGTCTTTCGTAATTCGTTTACCTCGTTCGAACGCTCTGCCATCGCTGTTCCACGCAATCGTACTTAATTTTTTTTATTCTTGCTGCCGTTACCGTCGTTATTATTAGTATTTTTATTATTCTGTTTATTGTATTTAATTATTACGTATTTATTTGGTGTATCTATTTTTTTTTTAAATATACCAAATTTTAAATATATTTTTTTAAATATATGTTGCTATTAGTATTATTTTTATTATTGTTATTTTATATTCTTCAGATTACATATTTACTTATTTATATTACTATCATTATTATTATTATTATTACTATTATTATTACTATTATTTTATGCTCTCACTATTGCGCTCGTTATTATCATCTACTGTGCAACAAAGGGTTTGTGACATTAAAAACTGAACATTCTTATTATTACTATGACAACAGCGATAATAATACGGCACATATTTACACAAGATAATAAAACCGTAGTTAAATAAAAACTGATTTTCATTCTTACCATTCTTACTCGATTATAAATAATATGACAGTACCCTTAAATTTTTCTCTTGCATTTAACGTGTCGCATCCGACCGCTGCGCAATAAATGCATAAATAAAATCCGCGATCCGGTGACAACATTAGCGAAGACGATTGACAAGGAATAAAACGACGCGCCACCCAGCGACAATGTCGCATTGTTGATTTTTCGTTAAGTAATCCAACACGCGGGGGAACAGCGACGCTTGGCGACAGAGAAAAAAAAGTTCGAAATCGCCGCGAGACAATGGATCGTAAAGCACGTGTTTATTGGCTATTACATCTGAAACTCTAAAAACCACGACCGGCGCGTGCAAACAGTGTTAGAGGTCAGTGTAACGACCAATAGCGTTTCCGTTTGTTGTCACGGCGCGGCGGACACGTGGGCTCGCTCAATTAAAACCGAATTCAATTACCGGCACGGCGAAACCCGTAAAACATGCATTTGCATGGCGAAAAATTTATAAACACCTTTCCCTCTCGCTCTTAGCTACCGCGACGAAACTTTTTCTTTCCTTCACCCCTCCCTCCTTGTTAATTTTTTCTGAATTTCATGAATTGAAAGCTGAATTTCGTGAATTAAACGATGAATTTCGTGAATTAAAAGCTGAATTTCGTGAATCAAAAGCAGAATTCCACGAATTAAAAGCTAAATTCCATAAATGGAAAGCTAACCTAAAAGTTGATGCAACTATCGCCGGCTACACACCACCGCAAAGAAACGCTTCGCAAGACAATAAAGAAACGTCGATTATAAAGCAAACGTCCCCATTGTAAAACACTCCTTCTTCTCGGAAACAACGACACGTGATCCGCGCGGCGTTCTTTCACGCAGCCGTAGAAATCGTTCGACGAGGTTCAAAAGAATTCCGGTCGACACGCCCGTGCCCGTAATCTTGGCCATCTGTTTGCACCGCTATCGCCGGCAAACGATCCTCGCGGTTTTAATTGCCGCTCCTACAAGCGGGTTATCTAATCTGTAGAAACTCGTCGAAAAGTCTCTTTCCAAATCCGGTGCACCGGCGAGGGAGAGGGGGGAGCTCGGAGCGTGCTCGCGGTGGACCGCGCGGCGTGCAATAGGCTGCACGCGTGGGCGTCGTCGCCGTGTCTCGGCCGATTTCGCTCGTCGCCGCGTGGAAAAAATGAAACCGGTGGTTTTTAAGTAACCCGCGCGGCGCACGATAATGCTTACAATTATCGGCCGATTAGGTTTCGCAACGTGCCAGCTGACGCTGGTTACAGAACGTTCGATCGCTCGCTCGCTCGCGCGCGCGCGCGTCCTCCGGGATGAAATTCTCGGCGCGAAGGCGTGAGAGATCGTTAAGATCGCGCGAACCTATCCGCCGTGTATCGGTCCGCCGGCAGACAATAGGTCGGGTCGCGGGGGCCCCCCGGTTCGTGTAAGTAATTGAAATCGAGGCGAGCCGCGCGGCGCGGCGCGGCGCGGCGGTGCGACGCGGGTGCACGCTCGCCGCTTTTGAAACACGGGAGCGGGATCGGCCACCGGATCGGCGGAGACGGGTCGCCGTTAATTAAGAAAATTTGCATGATCGTAATCGCGGACTCGTTAAGCAAAACGTTCCGTTGCGCAGCGCGAGCGCGGATAAATCGCGGTAGCACCGCGGAATCGGTCTCGTCGTCGCCGCCCCGCGTTTCGAAAACGTCGATCGATCGATCGTTCGTTCGTTCGTTCGTTCGTTCGTGTCTACGGCTCTCTCTCGATCCCTACGTCCGTCATGGGATCGATTTCTTTGCCGGCCGACGTGCCCCGGCGCGCCGCGCGGCTCGATCATGAAAGTGTAATTGCCGGAGCGGAGACAACCGGCGGGTACACGTTACGTGCACCGCCGCTGATTATTCGCTCATAGAAAATTCATCGTTCAGACTAATTGCGACTAATGGGCCCTGGGACTAGGATCAGCCGGGGTTAAGCTGCCAGAAGACTCGAATTGCGACACCCGAAGGCGTCGGATCGAAGCGGTGACGTGACGACGCGACGGTCCGACGACGAGCCGTGAACGAAAGTCAATTTTATTGTGTTTAGATTTTAAAGGATCGCCTTTTATAATTGGCTTTTATACCTCTCTGAGACCTTTAGTCGAAATTATAATTAATTTGCACAATGATAGGCAGACTGGGAATTTTTTTGCAAAATAAAAATGTTTGCTACTGTGTAAGGCACAAGAGCAGGTTAATATTTATTTCTTTAAAACGAAAGTAATGTATTGATACTCTGTAATTATTATATTTTTATTTTTCCTAATCACGTCTAATAAGTTTTGTCATAGATGCATTAAATTTACAACTAATAATATACATATAATATTATGAATTTTTTAAATATACATATTACACAGATAGAGGGAGAGAGAGAGAAAGTGAGATAGATGTATAGAAAGATAGAGAATTATTGTTAATAATTTCACTGATTAAATTTTCCAATTAAAGAAATATATTTTTAAGAACTTCCAATACCTACGAAATGATTTAATCATTAATATTTCTCAATTTATATAGTTTATTTAAAACATTATAGTTTCAATATAAAACAAATATAACTTATCTATTTATAAATAAATTACATATAGATGGATACAGTGACAGAGAGAAAGAGAGAGAGAGAGAGATGCAGTAACAGTAGAGTTCGATCGTAGAGAAGAGGCGGGAGGAAGAGACGATATCGCGCGGCGTGTAACGACGATTTCCTAGGCGGAAAAAAAGATCGGCGCCGATCCAAGGCGGGGGTGGGTGGGGAGAGAGAGAAAGGCTTGAAACAAAAGACGCGTTCGTCGCCGAGCATTATCGTTGCTGTTATAGTTGCACACGGGTTCGTGACTACAATGCCCGGGCCCCCGTGGAAAAGGAGGCTGCCAATCGGGCAGATTCAGGCAGTTCCTGGTAACTTTCTCCTCTCGGCCGCCGCGGCGAAACTCGGCTAGCACCGAGAGTCATGATCTCTTATGTAGATCTACTTCTCTTCCTCGTGCACCACCTCCGCGCAAACCACGCCGCCACCGTCACGCTTTATATACTCCGGGCTCCTTGTCTTCCTCCTCCATTTCTTTCGCCTCTCGCCTTTCCCTCTTTCTCTTTCTCTATCTATGTATATCTCTATCCATCTATTTGTCTTTATCTCTCTTTCTCTTTCTCTATCTTTCTTTCTCTTTCTCTATCTCTCTATCTATTTCTATTTTTCTATATATCTATTTCTATTTTTCTATATATCTATTTCTATTTTTCTATATATCTATTTCACTCTCTCTCGCTCTCTCTCTCTCTCTCTCTCTTTCTTTCTTTCTTTCTCCTTGCGACCGTGTCTAGCACCCGTTGACGCTGCTTTTACGAGCGTTCCTGCTCCGGAATCGCTCGCTCACCTCACCTCCCGGCAAGACGTACACCCGCGATCCTCCGAGAGACACGCTGCGCTTTCTCGTCTCCGGCCTGCCTCTCGTTTGCTCGATGCACGGATTCGGGACCTAAGGACGCGCACGACTCGCGTTTTCACACAAGAAAGCCAGCGTGGAGTCGCCACGCTGCGCCGTCCTCATCCTCCTCGTCCTCTTTGTCCGATTACGATTGCTGATCGAACAGACGATGCTTCCGATCGAACAGACGACGCTGCCGATCGAACTAAAGCGATCGAACTAAACAAAACGAATAAATAAATATTTATTTCAACACGTGTTCCCCCTGGCTTACAAAGAATACCCGGGGTTATTACAGTTACACCGCTAATCGCGGGGGCTAAAATATAAATCGATAAATAAACAATTAATAAGTCAAAGCCAGGACAATCATTCGAAATGTGGCTAACACCTGTAAAATATATAAATATAAACTATAACGATAAAGAGTATCTTAAATAAATGTACTAATGAAACTAAATCAATAAATAAATCAATCTATCAATGAATAACTAAACGAATAAAAGATCAGTAAATAAATGAATAAATAACTAAGTAAATTTCGTACGAACTTTTACCAGGAAGAAATTATCTACTAGACAAAACATCGCGTTACCAATCGACGATTCTGAACACCTTGCACCCTCCAACTATTGTCTCACGTTTTACGAACATCTAATTTATTACATTACAGCGACGAAGTCGATTTTATAATCTCGACAGCAGGCTGAGAAAGGTCACGCGACAGAATATAAAAGGAACCGTTTACCGGCGTATGTGCAGGCGAAAAAAATCGAGTATCAATTTGCGGTTGAGTAACACGTTGCCTCCGCGATTGCGTAACCGTCGCGGGTATCGCGTGGCAAAAATCATTAAACCCGGGAGAATTTATTGCGCTCGATCATTAGCGATCCGCGAGACCGGTATACATATATATATATATACGCTATCAAATAAACTTATATGCTCATAGATCGTATTGTGCGTTGATCCTCGAATCGAAACGGATCCGCGTGTCGGCCATTACCGGCCAGGCCACGCCGATCCGGCCTCCTCCTTCCCTCCGTTGATCTTTAAATTACTCGGGCCGGCGTAGAAAGTCGCCAATTAACTCTGACAAATAAGCGATCGATGCTTTACATAAGGAATTTATTAGGAGCGCTGGGCGCCGGTTGTCTCCGCGGACGGGGATCGCGCGGGGCCCGGCAAAGCGTCGATCGCGGCCGAACGCGGTCGGCCGTGCTGCACAGGCATTCGCTTCCACGGCCGATGAAATTCGAACCGGCCTGCGTTATTCGTTCGCGCCGGTGGCGAAGCAATTTTCTCCCCCGACCTATAGTTATGAATAGAACTTTAACTAGCAGCGTTCGACCGGACTTTTTCTTCGCCTCTCTTTCGGCCTACGGCGGCCCGCCGCGATCGACAATGGACCGTACATGTATTGTCGAATCCCCGACACCTACGTGAACGGGGCCCGCCGGTCGCCGGAGCGATTACTTTTATTATGCCGGTTTCGCGGCGTGCACCAAACACGGTCAAATAACGATATTATATTCCCGTTCCGATGTATCGCCAATAAAAAGATCGCGTTACGAGAGTCCGGGACCCCCGGTCACTTCCTGTCCGTTATTGTCGAGTTTTACTGCTAATCTAGCGGGTGATGGCCCACCGTAACGCGTCCCTTGAAATATTGAGCGAGCAGCCGGATGGCTTTTCCTGTCGATGAATAGATTATATCGGCTTACACCCGGCTCTGTAATATATTCGATCGATCGTAAGAGCCGTGGTCGCGCGCGGTCCTCGGCGAAGACGCCGTTCAATTTTCTTTCGATGCCACGGTTGGTAAAACTTCGAGCAATAACCGATCGCGGTACTCTCGACCGCATTGTCCGCGTTCTACCGCATCGAGCTCGAACGGTTCGCTCGCTGTCGAGCATTATGCTCGTGTGTACTTTAAAAGCGATTGTTGAAATAGTTTGTCCGATGCAAAGGAATCGAATACATATTGTGCTTCGTATTATATTTCACTTTTTATAATTACTAGTGACTTTGTAAAAAAAAATCGTGGTTATGTTACTATTTTTTTTTTTTTTTAAATAAAGGAAAAGACTATTTTAATGGAAATAGCGGATCTGAAGAAAATTGTTTAAAGTCTGGGCATTTTGCCAAACTTAATTAATTTCGGTAATTTTTCTATCAATATTCTGAGATCTAACTTCGGCTCATATATTGTAATTAAATTATATTTCGTGTATATTGTTTCTTTTCAATTTCTCTTTCTTTATTTCCTTTTATTTATGATTGAGTTTCGATTTATATATATTATTAATTCCAATAAAAACAATATTAAATTAATTTAATATCGTTTCATTCTCCAGGGTGAAAACACCCCTTATACATGATTCAATATTTATCTATAGATCTTTAAAACTAGATCTAAAAATTATTATATAAAAGTACAAGACTCTTAATACAAAACTTAAAAATTCGATACATCAATTAATCGAATTTACGCGCAATTTTTCTCCTCTTCAGTTCTTCTTTTTTTACCTTTTCCAATCTTAAATTTTTATATTCAATTAGTCCTTACGTAACTCCTGTATTATTGTTACCTTCACCAACTATAATAAAGCATTCATCTCTTCGATGAATAAACTTATTATTATCACACAGTATCTACCGCAGCCCCGTCCAGCGAACGATCGCCATACAAATCCCCCCCCCCCCCCCTTTCGGAACAAGATCTCCGTTTTCTACGAGATGATTTCCGCAGAGCATTCGCGAAGAATAAAGGTGAACAGGACGGTACCTTGATTAAATACGGTCCATCCGTCCGCGGCGACGCGCGTAACCGGTGAGACCCGTCGCGTCGCGGAGCACCGTCGTTTCAAACGTTGGTCTCGGCGACGAGCCGGGTTCCGTATTCGCGACGACATTTTCATCAGTATAATTGCTAAACTGCCTGCCGCGGAAGCGTTCAGCCCAGCCCGTGAAAAAGCGCTCGCGCAACGGTGTCGCATGAAAAGCGTGTGCCCGCGGTCGGACCGTGAGGGAGGGGGGAGGGGGAAGGGGGGGAAAGGGGGGACGACGATTTCAATGGAAGCCCGAGAAGCGAGACGTCGACGGCCGCGGCGAAGTCCTCTTTAAATGTCGCGTCTCGTTTCGCGTTGCTCAATCCGCGACGACCTAAATAATTTACAAAGACCGTACAATCGGCATTCCTGGCGACGCCTATGCGAGAAACACCTACGCCGCCGAGTCGGCGAGTCTGGCAAGGCAGCGGGCAACGGCTGGCGAGCGGGCCGCCAACGGGACAATCCGACGATTTCGCGTTCGAGTGTGTCTCGTTTTCGCTCTCGATCGGCTTCTGACCCAGATTCGCGACGGGACAACCACCCGCCGGAGGGAGGGGTGGGGGGAACTCCCCCCCTGTGCGGTACATAGGACCGGCGACGATCTAAACGGAACAATAGAGATCCACGGTAACGATACCGTGGCGGCCACCCCCGAGCCCACGGCCGACGACGCGGTTTTATTTTATTTTCGAGCGGGACACTGCGGAAAGGTGCTGCTGCTCCTGCTCCTGCTCCTGCTCCTGCTGCTGCTGCTCCATTCTATGTAGATACCCTAGCGTCTCGGGCGTTACTCCCGTTTCGCGCGCGCGAGCCACGCAAGGAACACCGAAAGCGATTCAATAGCCTCTAAATCTTGCCGCTCTATGAATAATTTACGCGCCGTCGCACTTTCTAATTGACAATTAGCCGGCGACAAATAGTATCATAAAGTCCGCTCCGCGAATACTGCCGCGCCCCCGTCCCCGCCGCTGCTCCGTCGGATTTTTACACGAGCTCGTTTTATTCGGGCGACCGAGCCGCGGACCGCATAAATCTCTCCTCGTTAGAAACGCGGCGTGGCGGTCGCGACGAGGGCCTCGCGGGACCCCTTCGGATCGCCTTTTCTGCGATTGAACCGTTCCGGAAGCTTTGACAGCTTTCTCCGATTTTATAGAACTTGATCGAGAAATTGGTTCAGGTCTTGGCGATTATTTGGTTTGGATTATTTTATTGCCAGTTTGTTGGACTGTAGAAGGGGGATGAAATTTTAAGGGAAGTTTGCTAATATGTAGATTACAATACTTTTTTAAAATAGTGAAGTTATTGGGATTTTATAGTTTTAAGTTTGGTTTATTATTGGTTTTATTCTGCAGGGTGGAAACATCCCTTGTATAAGTGTTCTTATATTTTTTTATATATTTTTCAAGAGTGCTGTAGGTATTTAAATATTTTTATTTTTTACTAGAATTCCATTCTGCAGGGTGAAAACATCCCTTATGTCAGGTTATGTCATCCCTTATATAAGTAGGTGTTTTTATATTTTTTTATATATTTTTCAAGAGTGCTGTAGGTATATAAATATTTTTTATTTTTTACTACAATTCCATTCTGCAGGGTGAAAACATCCCTTATGTAGACAGGTGCTTTTATATTTTTTTTTATATTTTTACGACTGCTGCAGGTATACAAATATTTTTATTATCGACTACAATTTTATTTTTCAGGGTAAAATCATCCCTTATGTAGATAAATGTTTTTCTACGCATCTTTGAAACTATTTTATCTATAAAAATATGGTAACTACAAAAAACTATAACAAACATAATACAAAACTATTTTAATAGAAAGAGATTAAAAATTTAACGCAAATGCGATTAAAATTCAATACAAAAGCGATTAAAAATCGAATACAAAACGATCAAAAATTTCACACAAAACGATGAAAAATTGAATAAAAGAAATCAATTAAAAACACTTTCTAATACTTCTCAAGAAGATATTATTAACACGACACAATTTTGTCGTCTCAGAAAATTTACAATTGTTGAAAGAACATTATTAAACACCGTTGTCGAACGTTTTGGCATCTTGTAGACACGTGGCGCGGCGGTTTCACTTTCGTTCCAATTAAAAACGAGTCGCGCGAAATCACACGCGAGCGAGATGTTCTCGCGTGCAAAGGCCGGACCTCGATCCCAAGGATAATGAGACAAAATTATAATATATTACAATACTCGACTGCAAAACGTTTAAACACTCGGGAGTTTAATGAAGAAGTTCTTGCATCTCCGAGAATTTAATTTGCCGTTCGTGTGGCACTTCGGTCATTTCTTCGAATCACATTTACGCAGCATTTAAGATTCGTAATTGTTAACATAAGTAGCCATGTTGCAGACAACTCTAAAATCCTAGATTTTTTATACAAAAATTGTAGAAAATATAGCTGGGAAAATGTAAGAAATTTTTGCCAAATTGTTGTCAAATTTTAACGATTTTTATTCCATTCATTTATTATTATATATTATGTAGAGGAAGTGAGACATTAATTATAAAATTACAAAGGAAAAATAAATTACGGAGGTTTGAAAGACAAAATAAGGAAAAATAAATAAAGAAAGATAAGTTAGATATGATCTTGGATTTTATGCATTTATGACAAAATTGAGTATTTGCAATTTAAACTAGCAGAAACATAAAAGCAATTTAAAACGTATTATCTTTAATCCACAAAAACGTTTTATCTCGAAAAGAATTTCCTAATTAATTTCCGCCTCTTAAAATTAATGGTGACGCTTCTCATTTTGCATAAAAATCCACGGAACGTTGCAAAGTTATCTCCACCCATAAATTCCGTTCCAAAAAGTGAATAATTAAAAACGAACGCGTACACGGCTATTTATAATAGAAATGAAAACAAGATCGAGCGACATCTCCGCCCTCGAATACGAAGAAGAGTACGGCACCCCGTGATCGAATATCGAGAATCGCCTTCGAGCCGATCGGGACCGTTCGGCGAGCGCCGCTCGCGCGATCAGGCAGTAACAGAAAGGTGGGGAACAATGGCGACACACCATCCCCCGGAATTAATCGCAACGAGAGCCTCCTCCAACGCTCTCTCATTGAAAGAGAAACCCGCGCCCGGTCGACATCCCCGCGTATCGAATCGCGATCTCGTGAACAAGCATTCGCGAGCGTGTGCACGCTCGTTCAGCCAGTCGCACGACCGTGCGCCATGATATCATTGCGGCGTTAAGGAGTGAGTCATTTCCTATTGACATTAAGAACGACAATCAAGCCGCGCGCCGTTCTGCCAGGCGGAGGCTGCCGCGCTGTCTCCCGACCCCCCTCCTCCTTCGCCGACTCTTTAACGCTGTAACCGGTGAACCGCCGATGTTCTGGGTCTCGCCGGGGCTTGACCTCGTTGCGCAATCTTCTCCTCGCGCTGCGGAAGCTCGAGACGATCGCGGATTTAAATTGAAAATTTCGAGGTATAATAGTAAAAATAAAACAGAAATAGCAAAGCTAAGTAGCCAACTTCCGAAAATAAAATGGCGCTACATAGCATATTTCCAAAAACAAAATGACGTAGCCGATATGTCGAAAGGATAGTTAACGAAATTATTTGATTTTTATAAAGGTTGCTAAAACCTAACCTCGCTAAAATCTAAATCTCCAAATGTTGACAAAAATCTTGCTTTCAATTTTATAGAAAACCAAAGGCAAGGAAGTGCGATTCAACAGACGCCACTTTACAGACGCGCCACGACCCCCGGCGCATGCGTCACCTGCCCCACTCCCCGCGCAGCTTATTTTCCCGCGAACAAATGCTTCGAACCGTCCGAATTCCAGGAAAACGCGTTCGCTACGATTTCCTATCGCGTACAAGGCCGGTCGACGAGGAAATACCTGAAGAAGAGCAGACAGGGAGAAACGCCGGACGAGGGAACACGGAGGAGGGGGTGGGGGTGGGGGATAAGGTTTTTTGCGGGGAATGCATAAATTCCGGGGACTTTGCGTGCACCGTCTCACGAACCCCGGGAATCTGGGGCAAAAAGGGTAGGACAGGTTTACCAAGGTTCTTCTTTGTCCGGCACCTTGTTATCGTTATGCGCTCTCCACTCGTTTTACGGTTTACCGGGGCGCACACGTCACCGGCACGGCTAATTTATTGATTGCTCTCCCCACCCCCCTCCCCCACCCCTCCCCCTTGAATTGTCCGCGGGAATCCGGACAGATTTTTGCGGCTGGTTCGGCTTATAGACCTGATCGTGCCGGAGATAATGTTCCTTCTTGCCCGCGGCACGGCGCCGGCGTGTCCACCTCCGCCGCCACGGACGTCGCGCGAATATCTTCGCCGTCTTCGGGAAACGTTCGCACGCCGAGCTGCTCTCGTTCCCGGTAGTTCGCAATATCGGCCGGCGATGGAAGAAAAGGGGGAAGAATCACCTGTGGCTCGCAGCAACCGAATGGACCGAACAAAAAACAGAAAAAGAATTTTTGTAGCGGGAAATTTCAGGTTATGTAGCGTACTTGCAGGTCTACCTGAACCTTAATAAATGTGCCGTACCTTGCATGTGGAGGTTTTCATAAAATACAGAAACTCGTCGTCCTGCTTAACCCCTTGACGGGCCATTTTCTTCACTGTCCCTGCGATTAGGAATTTTTCAATTGGCACAATTCCTTAGAAGGGACGGAACATTAATGTTTATTCCATGAGTGAATTTACTTGTATGGTTAAATATTAACCCTTTGACTACGGCAGACTTTGGCACGGCCGTAGTTTTTCGTTAGACATGCATTTCTGAGGAGGTATATTAAAATATTCAAAATATTGAATTTTGTTACATTATACCAATATTACTTGAAGTGAACAATAATATTAAACTTTTTTACAATATATATAGCATAAATATTACACAATATATAATTAATCAAATTTAATAATAAACAGGGGCAAAATTTGATCTTGACGCCTACAATACCTGGAAGCCAACGTATATCGGACGCCAATAGGCGCCAACAGTAGTCAAAGGGTTAATAACGAGGGATTAGAATTTTATCCGAATTTTAAATACTTAATAATTTATTCCTAGTAACATCTATCACGAGTCGGTCTCGTCGAAGTACGCCAAGGGGATAACTATCAGCGTTGTACAATAACTGTTCCGATGCGATCCCCGAGTCGGCAATAGCCGACGACGAAAGCACTAGTTGCGTACACAAGATCGAATCGCGTTTCACTTCTGGCTGCTTTCGACTTGTTCCGTTCGATCTGCTTCTGCCCGCCGTCGGACACCGTTCGCCGTTCGCGACAAAACACGCGAAATTTATGGCGGCGCGACAGTTAATTAAGGATGAAATCTTACTCACGGCCGCGCGTATACACACTTTCCCGATGTTCCACATTTCTTCCGAACTCGCGCCGTGCTTAATTGCGACCGTTCGCACCTCTCGGATTACGCAAACACGGAGAAACCGAGCGATTACATAAAAAATTATTGTCGCCGCGGATTCGGACGCTTTCCCTTCCGGACGCTGCGCGCGAGGTGGACACTGGCACGATGGAGAGTATAGAATGGTAGGGGATAGGCGAAATTATTCTGTGGGGTTATTCTGTGGCGTGAGTGTATATAGGTGGGATCAAGTATGTGATTGGAGAAGGGGGAAGTTTTAACACTTTTAAATCTTGTGATAGGTTTCAATTAAATTGAATTAAAATAAAATTGTTCTGTGGTTTGAAATGCTATTTGGAAATGATCATGCTTTAAGGAGTATTAGGTTATTTAAGAATTTTATTTTATTCTTGCTCTTTTCTTGTTTAAGAATTTTATTTAATTCTTGCTCTTTTCTTGTTTAAGAATTTTATTTAATTCTTGCTCTTTTCTTAGTTAAGAATTTTATTTAATTCTTGCTCTTTTCTTAGTTAAGAATTTTATTTAATTCTTTTCTTATTTAAGGATTTTATTTTATTCTTGCTCTTTTCTTATTTAAAAATTTAATTTAATCCTTGTTCGTTTCCTATTTAAGAATTTAATTTAATCCTTGCAAGGCTGTGATTAGGTCAACTCTAATCTGGTCTCTACTCTAACTCTAATTTAATTCTATTCAGTTAATACTGCAGAAGCTGTCGAGGTGTAAAGGCGATTGACAAAAATTGTCACGAAAGAATTAGAATTTAAAGAGATATTGACAATAATGTTGACATAACCTCGCAATGTATTTAATTCCATTTTTAGCAACAATTTAAGGGATCTTGACGCAACTATTCTTGATAATAATTCTGACATAACCTCGCCATATGTTTAATTTTATTTTTAGCATTGATCTAGGGGATCTCGACGCAACTATTCTTGATAATAAATTTGACATAACCTCGCAACATATTTAATTATATCTCTATTAATAATCTAGTCAATCTTAAAGCAATTATCCCTGAAAATAGCTTTGACATAACCTCGCAAGCTACTTAATCCCATCCCAACCAATGATCCACTAGATCTCCGTTAAACTAGATCCCAGATCCCCTAATAGAAACCGGAAGATTCAGTCTAAAGTTGCGATCTTCCGAGCTAAACGCTTCGCAGATACGGGAGTCTAGGCTACTCAAGGCCACGATTTTCCCCGGTTCACCGAGATCCAGATAATTTTTCTCCTTATCCAGCTCCGGCTTGCTTAAGCGATACCCTACCCGGAGAGAGCTCGCCGAGCCACGGTCACGGCGGACTATCGGACGAAGGTCCCTTCGGCACGAAAGAAACGGTCGACCCTTGAACGCGGGTCGCCGCGCGTCGGTATATCTGTCCGTCGGTGGTTCGAGACCGGCCAGGTGGACGCGCGGAGAATCGCGAATTTTACAGAGGCGGGGAGGGAGGGGGGTGGGGACAAATCACGTGGCGAACACAGCGACCACGGCGCGTCCTTCGCAGATTATTCGACCGTCGCGGCTGGGATGGAATGCGCGGCGGCCCTGACCGTGGACTAACACCTCCTTCTTGTCTCCGCGACGATTGTTCCGTACGTGACACGAAACCGATCGGTTCCCTTACCCGTCTCTGCTCCCGGCCATCGAGCGCCCGCGACGCGTCCGTCGTTTTTCGAACCGTTTAAGTCCCTTTTAGCCGCTCCGCGGATGTTAGCCGTCGCGCGGGCACCGTCGCACCCGTTGAATCGCAATGCGGCGATGGGACATTGGACGAGCGACGCGAGGCGACTATCGTCGCGAATTTCCGCGCGAATACTAAATAGCCACCGAATCCGTTTAGCTTCTCGCGTCGCTCGCGGCCCCTTCGGTTTTTTCGGCGAACGGACAAATTGGAAAGGCCGGGTAAGAAATTCGGTAGTCGTAAACAGCGTAATGCTCGATTTTATTGGGGTCCTCGACGTGTTCGCCCTCGGTCTCTCTCTCTCTCTCTCTCTCTCTTTCTCGATTAGCAACGTGCGTCGACGGAACGGTTCGTATAAGCCGCGGTTAACGATCGTAAAGAACGGGCTCGTTCCGGAGGAGAAGTGAAAGGAGTTCGACGGATTACAAAAACCTCGTCGTTACGGTAATAGAGAAAGAAGTTGGAAAAAAAGAGAAGAGAAGAGTTGCTGTAATACCCCGGAGGGGGGGGGGAGGCCGTTTGTCAGCGGTTCCTCCCACAAACACGCTCGCGGCCGAATCGAAATCGCTCCGGCCGGCCTAACGAGGCTAGCTAACCGTCTATGTTCAAGAGAAGACACGCGATCGGGGATCGTATCCCGCGCGACGCGTCCGCTCCTTCGTCCGGCACCGTTTCACGCAACGGCGACGAGCGTGTTCGCGAATGGAGTAAAATTTCGCGGGCCGGGCGCGAACCGAACGACGGCGAAACGGTCGGCGAGAACCGTCGTCGACAGAGCGTTAACTTTTCGGTCGCGTTTTTCGGCTGTACCGTCAGACGTTTACGACCCGGTATGCGCCGTGAAACCGGTTGCTACCGCGACGAGAAACCCGCACGATTTCGTCGCGACGTGCACACGGAGACGCGGAGGCACCGGCTAAAAAGAGAGAGAGAGATAGAGAGAGAGAGAGAGACAGAGTGCTTTTATGATAAAATAACGCGAATCGTTTTCTCGCAGGTGGATACTTTAAGAGTTTAAGAGGCGACGACACGTCCGCGGCGCGGACCGCGGGACACCGTTCGTGAAACCGTTCGCCCGATCGACGCCGAAATAAAAGCGGAATTGAAATATCGCGCGCTAGGCTTCTTATATAACGCGCTGCCTCGCGGCGCATAAATTATCCGCGTTATTACGCCGACTGAAAGTAGAGGAGATAAATTCACGAGATAAATAGGCGATAGCCCGTAAAGTGAGTCGTTGTTTTACGAGACCGAGATACATTTATAATATTCGCTCGTATATCACCGGGGCCCCCGGTTAACGCGGCGAAAAATCGAGCAACTTTCAGCGGGATCCGACGCGGTTCGGCCACGGCGACGGAGCTTCTCACGGGAACCGACATCGCCGCACCCGGGCGGCCTCCGCGCCACGGCTCTCTTCAACGCCGTAGCGGATGCAGATCACGTAGACGCGTTTGCCACGGGCGCAATCTTTCGCCGTCTCGACAATGTGTTTTCTAAAGAGAGAGAGAGAGTATTTTCGGACACGGACTATCGGCTGTTTATTGGCGCGCTGCGTCAAATACGCGAAATTCTATTAACACGGTCGTCATCGCGTCAGCCATATCTCTTATTTTCTGACCAATTTTGAAAATTTATTTTTATTGCAATATCGATTCTCTATATTGCGTACTGACTATTTATATTCCGACAATATCAATTCCGAATATTTTATTGCAAACGGAATTCTTCTTTAATCGAATGAAGCAAATATTCAAGCAAAATGAATTCGATTACCCTCAGCCCTTAAAGCAATTAAATAGCCTATTAACCTACTGTATATTTTAATCCTCGCTCAAGACAATAATATTGTCAATTCTATAAATAAAAATCACATTTGACGCGTGTAAGTGTGTATAAGAATTAAGGTATTCTTTCGTAACGATAGCCACTATTTATTAACAATAAATATAAAGTGTATAGATGGCCTATACACCTTATATTTAAATACAGGTATATAAAGGGTGTCCCAAAATTCACGCAAGATTTGAATTTTGCGCCACTTGTGCGGTAAAGTGTTGCCAACCAACAAAAAAATACAGAATGACAGCTGACAGTTCAGGGTTATTAAAGATGGAGCACTACACAAAATACTATATAAATCAATCAAAAATTTACAATTTTTAATTATAAATCTGGGTTTTCTATCAAAATTACTTCTTGCGTGAATTTTGGGACACCCTTTAGATGATCTCTACACCTTACATTTAAATATAGCTGTATAAATGTAGGTATATATATGGGTCATCTTTCTATCGTCTTCGAACGCTCGCAAATCCACCCCCGAATTCTTCAATTTCAAAACTCACCAATAACATTAAAATTCAAAAATTCATAAAAATGTACAATCTCACTCTCGCAGGATGGATGTTTTTCACATGGATCATGGATTTTCATCGCTCCATACCTCGAGAAAGCACCTTCGTACACCTCTCTTCCGTCTTGCATCCCAACAAACGATCCGCCAGAACTTTCCCTAAAACGATCCAATAAGAAGCGAACATGCTTCTCACTAATCGCGAACACGCCGCGCGGTGATTCGCCCGAACCAAACGAGCGGAAAGCGTTGCGCTTCGAGACCGCGGGAAAACGCGTCCGATCGGCGGAACGAATTTTTAAACGGGAACGAATTCTATTATTCGTACGTTATATCGGGGGGGTAATAACCCGGAGCAACGAGTGCTCGTTTCCGCTCGCAAAAGCCGGCTATTATTTTCCTAATTTCATAGCGGTCACCGAATCGCTTAACTTTTCCGCGCGCGCTCGCGCGCCGTTTCCCGGGCACGGCAGCGATTCCCGGCAGATGACACGGAATTGGATCCGTTTGATTTCAATGCGGACGATTTTACGCGCGCGCGCGCTCGCTCGCTCGCGCTGTTTTTCCGGCCGGCAATCATGAGTTCGGATAATTGCTTTCTAGTTCATCAACCGTGCATATGCCAGGGGAGTCCGCGCTGCCCCTCCCCTCCCCTCCCCTCCTCCCGGCCCCGTAAACTTCATAATGATACAGTTCTTCGGCAGTCCGCCGCTCCGAAACAAATTCATTCGATCAGTTTTATTGGCTACGGCCGGCGCGGATCCCGTGCTACCGAGCGTGTTACCGGGCTGCCGGCGCAATTCCATCCCCTCTTCCCCGCCGCTCTTCCTTCCACCCGTCGGCCACTGTTCAAATATTTTCAAACATTACGACTCGCGTGCCGCGCCGCGGTATCCCGCGAGCGAGCGCGAGCGCGCGCCTCCGACTCCCCCGTGATCAATTTAACAATGTCACGGTAATTGGACACCGCCATTATTGCACGGTAAATTATTCAAGGAGTACTTCTGTAATTTAACGACGTAATGCCTGTCGATGCTCAAGTTTCCAGTTAAGCGGTCCCCGTTTTCCACGATACACAAGCTGACCCAGTTAGATCAATTCGTCGGAATTTACGGCCGAGTATCGGCCCGGCTCGCGCGGCCTAACCCGGCAAATACGAAACATTAATTGCGGTCCCCTCCCCGTCGCCGGTTCGTTGTCCGTTTTTTTAATGGAATTGCAAAAGTTCGCGCATTGTGTTACGAACGAACGGCTCTCGACGAGGCGGGACTGTTGTAGGAATATGGGATCGCCAGGACCGTTTCCGCTGTCTTTGTTTCAGCCACTGGTTTGATATTGTGTTCAGCGTTTGGGTGATCTGTGGTGGTGCCTTAACCCTTTGAGAGCGTGTCGTGACTCTGGGAGAGTGTTAGGAATTGTTTAATTTATAGTTAATTATTATTGTAATAGTTGTGAGATTAGGTCAATTGGAATTGCTGTAGGAATTTCAAGGCTTAACTTTACACTGCGTAATTTTTTTTTTATAAAGAATAGAAAATAATTGTGTATGGAATATATAGTGGAAGATGAAAAGTGTAATAAAATTAATAGTTTACTATTTTAAAAATTTATAATTAGAGGAAGAGTGGACAATTAATTTATTAATCACTGGGCACTGGTATATGTAATATCATTATTTTGTATCTTTGTTTCGTGTATAGTGAGTGCGTACATTATATAATGAGAGAAAAAATTTAGGTTAAGTTAAGTTGTAATTACTAATTATTTAAATTTTAAATAAAAATGGCACAGCTGCAAAAATCTTAACAACTGTCAGATTTGGCGCTAAAAAAAAATTATCTAGACTTTTCTATAACGTAGATGTCTTATTTTTGTTCGAAATAGTGCATAAGTTATAGCAAAATAAAATATCAAGGAGAAATGCAGTAGTTCTATATGTGCATCAA
Source organism: Augochlora pura (assembly GCF_028453695.1). Lineage (NCBI taxonomy): Eukaryota > Metazoa > Arthropoda > Insecta > Hymenoptera > Halictidae > Augochlora > Augochlora pura. The sequence continues at coordinate 2,987,779 of NC_135781.1, forward strand.
TGCGCACTCTGTGGTTAATTTCACTCAGTAAATAATATTGAATATATGTACATGTAATCACTCTGTATTTGCTGGATAAACCATCTAGTTTACAGCATTAATAAATAATTAAATAAATATGGATGCAAATAAATAAATGGAATGGAAACATTATAAATCGAAAGAACTATTTCGAATTTAGAAATCAAATGGCTCCGAGTGCAAAGAATTAAACTCTAATAAAAAATTTAATTACAAGAATAATTAAATAAATAAGCACACAACTAAATAAATGGAATGAAAATCCTATAAATCGGAGAAACTATTTCAAATTTAGATATCAAATGGCTCTAAGTGCAAAGCATTAAATTCTAATAAAAATCTTAGTTACAAGAGTAATTAAATAAATAAGCACACAAATAAATAAATAGAATAAAAATCCTATAAATCGAAGAAACTATTTCGAATTTAGAAATAAAATGGCTCTAAGTGCAAAGGATTAAATCCTAATAAAAACTTCAGTTACAAGGAACATGCATTACCGGCGACAGTTTTTACAACCCTTTTACATTTCCGAATTCGATTCGTATTTGCCGAAGGTGCTCGGAACTTCGAACATCGACGGGTCTTCTTCTTCTTCCACGTCATTGAAATTGTGTGCTTTAAAGCACTTTTTCCGAGGACAATCGATCACGCAGCCCATCACGCTCTCGTGTTTCTTTACACACCGAAACCCTATAGTATATAAACCCGTATATCGGGACCCCATAAAAAAGAAACTCGTTTGGATCATTTAGATCGTGACTTTCTCTTCCCGTTAACCAGAAAAAAAAAAGAAAGGTATCTTTCCCCGGTATCATCCTCGGACACCCGCTGACTCGCTCGATTTGAACCATTAGACAGCAAAAATCGTTCCGCGACGCGACCAATGAAAATCACCTTTCTCTTTTGCATCCGATGCCGGCGATGGGAAAACCTGCGCGCGCATTTAAACGAAATGGATATTTAATTTAAACCGTGGATCTTGTTCAATGGTAGTTGAATAAATTGTCTAATATTTGTTTTATTTAACTAAGTTTTAGACGTTTGTTTAAGTGATGGTATAGCAGAGAGAGAAATCAGTGTTGCGTCATGGATCGTTGGACTAATTCGAAGATGTTCCGGTTATTAGAGATTTTACTGTCTATATTCGCCATTTTGTAACATTATAGTTACCTAGCGATTAAGTGGTGAACAAATAATTAAATTTTGGTGGAAGAGAGAACGAACTTGTAAATAATTTTCTTCGGAGATTTGATACGAATATAAATAATTGTATAGTACTCCATGAGGATGGAGTTTTCCATTTATTAGAGATTTTACTGTCTATATTCGCCATTTTGTAAATTCTATTTATTCTTTTCAATATTAAATTTGCTTTCTTTTAAATCAAGTTTACCTATTTCTAAATCGAACTCGCCTTTTCTTAAATCGAATTCGCCTTTTCTTAAATCGAATTCGCCTTTTCTTAAATCGGATTCACCTTTCATAGAATCAGATCAGATTCACGTTTCGTCGAATCAAATCGGATTCACCTTTCGCACGTGTCAAATCAAGTTCACCTTTCGTCGAACCAAATTCACCTGCCACCAAATCGAATTCACTCTTCGATGAGAAAAAAGAATAGAAATTTTGCTGAGGAATGAATTTGATTTGGAAAGGTGAATTTGATTTGCGACGAGGATGAATTTGATTCGAGGGGGGTGACTGTGACCTCGAAAGGGTGAATTGGGTTTGAAAAGGTGAATGTGGATAGAAAAAGGATGAATTTGATTAGGAAAAAGGATGAATTTAATTAGGAAAAAAGGATGAATTTGAATAGAAAAAGGATGAATTTAAATAGAAAAAGGATGAATTTAATTAGAAAAAAAGGATGACTTTAATTAGGAAAAAAGGATGAATTTAATTAGGAAAAAAGGATGAATTTGATTAGAAGAAGGATAGATTTAATTTTAAAAAAACGATGAGTTTGCTTAGAGTAAAAGGCGACTGCCATCAGCGAAAGAATGAATTTTATTAGAAAAAGGTGAGTATGATCGTCGCGAAAATAAATTTGATTTTAAAAAAGGTGACTGCGATCTATAAAAGAGTAAATCAGATTTAAAAAGGTAAATATAACCAGAAAAGGGATAAATTTGACTACGAAATAATATTAAAACAAAATATTAAAGTAGAGAAGACTATAACCAACGATTGAATTTAATTCGAACCAACCAAATAATAAATTTCTTCCTAAAAAAACACAACAGTAACCCACAAAAGGACGAACTTCCTTCAAAAAAAGAGCAAGCCGTACAAAAGCACGAATCCGCGTGCAAAAGGTGTGACGAGTAATCGGCGTCCAGCGCGAGTAAAATAATTAACGGCGGATCGGCGTATCGCATTTGTCAGATTGTTAATTTGTGTGTGGGCAATCTGATGGGAGCATCGGCGATAAAGAGGGGACGGGCTGTAAACGAAGGGTGTGCATTTCAAAGTGGGCCCGTGTCGGCCGGCCTAGAAGGTGGGACATCGAAGTCGCGCGTATTCCGAAAGGGGAGCGCGCGGCGACCAGACCGACACGAAGCGGAAGAAGATAAATATCGGCGTCGGACAAGAGCCCCGGCTATTACGAATCGGGCCCCGCGGAAGAAAAGAAAAGAAAAGGAGAGAGAGAAGGAAAAGAAACGACGAACGAATCGCATACCGTGCTCGTGTAGTTTTTAGCTTTATCGATCAAGTTTATAGCCGAAAGAAGGCATAAACCTTACTTATTACCACGCCCACGCTTTACGCGGTACTATTAACGTGCGAAGCTAATTCACATTGTGCGCGCCGCGAGAGACAACGAGCGCGCTGCGGAGTCGGCGGAGACGGCGGAGTCGGCGGGGCACCCGCCGGTCCGAGACGGAAGAATCTGGGCCACCGGCTAAACACCGGCCGATAAATCGAGGCATTATCGATACCCGGCCCGCGGAAGGAGAAAGTGTTCGATATTTTCCGCGCGCGCGCGGCGGCGTCGGGCGAGCATTACGCCATTTGCGCGACAGAACGCCGGCGAACGACAACGTTTCTGTTCCGATACACCGTTCTCCGTCGGCGCGTATGCACACTAGCGTTCACCGGCGCGCGCACACGCGGACAAGCCGAAGCGAGAAGGAGCGGCGCACAAGCAAGAGCGAGCGGACTCGTGTGGTTGCACGCCAGAAGACAAAGTCAGCGATCACGGTTAGTATCGAGCTCGGACCAGGCTAATTAAGGCTGCGAGCCGAGGAGCGATCGTGTGAGAGGACCGAAAGAACGGGCCCGGCGACATTAGGGCCCCCGACCGTAGAGACGCTCGTTGCTCTTTATGGAATCCCGAACGCGGAAGGCTCGATCGCGAATTCCCCGATCGCTATCTTCGCGATCGCCGCGACGGACACGCCGATAGGTCGACGGGGATCGTTCCGACAGACGAAATCGGGGTCGACTAAAAAAGAGGACGGATGCCGGTTGAAGGAAAACGCCGCGACGGGAATCACGTTTCTTTCACTTTGCATGACTCCGGGTAATTGCCCCCGCGGACAATTAACGTAATCGTTTCGCGCCCCTTATGGCGGACCGCGCGGCCTCTGCCGCGCCGGGCCCCTACGGAACAGCTGTAAATCTCGACACCGGTTTGGCTGTTGCGACGGAGGCGGATGTTTCGTACGGCTCTGATGTTTCATACACTCGGTGTCTTTGGAAAGATGGCATACAATTTCTATTGATTTCTTAATTATTGGTTACTTGACAAATTTATGAAAGGAATAAAATGAGTCATTTATAAATGGCCTTTGAAAATTGTTTTTTCAGTGTCTATATTATTATCATTTCGAATATAAAATTATTTTATATTACGCTTCTCTTTTTTCTTATTTTCTTCAGTAAATATAAGTGTTAGTAAAAACAATTAATAAAATTTGAGAAGTAAGAATGAAAGAGCTATTAACGAAATCATATGGAAAGAAAATTCAGTAAGAATAATGCGAAATATTTTAATATATCTTTACTATTCAATTAGATAATAATTGATGAAATTGTATTAATATTACTCTCTTTGACTACACTGTTCCGTGTTAGTAAAAACAATTAATGAAAGAGCTATTAATGAAATAATAATAGAAAAAAAATTCAGTAAGGCCTATATGAAATATTAAAATATATCTTTACTATTCACTTACATAATAATTGAAGATACTATGTTAATCTTTTTCACTACACTGCTCCATTCATAAACATCAATACCACCGCTTAACAAAAGGGACGACTGTTTCAAAACTGAAAAAAAAATGTCACACGAACGTAGAAGCAACATTTGCAGTCGGCAAGCCGATTTCCCAGCCATCCCAAATAAAAGTAGAACGATCGCGCAACTCCCCCCCCCACGGTGCCCGGGACAAAAGTGTCCGTTTCGATTCGCGCTCGCGCGACGGCCGGCGATTTCAACGGGTTGCTCGAACGAGCCGCAACAGAGGCGCGAATGATCCGGCAACGACCGCGCCCGGCAACGTTTTTTCCCGATCGAAAAATTGTGCGATCTCTTTGAATCTCGATCGAAGGTGGACAGAGGCGGAAGGTTTGGCGAATCAATTTGCCAGAAGCGAACAGGCTCGATTCGCGAAAAAAAAAAAAAAGGTCTCGGATGTCCCTCCATTCAACCATTTTCTGTCATATTTCAGCGGCGCGAATGGCGCGCGCGCGCGCGCGCGTCCGACGACCGCGCGAAACCGTCTATAAAGCGTCGATGATTCGCGTCGAATTTCAATTTATCTGCTCAAAGTGGCCGGGACGAAAAACCGAGCGCAAAAAGGGGGGACAATGGCCGCCGGTCTCCCACTCCCCTCTCCTCCCTCTCTCCCCACTCCCCACCCTCGTTTTCCAAGTACGTCGCGCGACTTTCTCGAACGGATCGTGCACGTGTCTCGATTAATCGACTACGGCCACGATCGGAGGCTCGCGGGTTTTTCGAGTACGTGCTCGAGGGACGACCGGCTAAATTCAAGGCAGGTGAAATTGCGCATAGACCTCGCCTTCTGCGCGAACGCCGGCGGACTTCTCTCTCTCGGACCGGCCCCGGCGCGCACCTGTCGCGGAATGATATTCCTTCGCGTGCGATAGAACCGTGCGGACCATTAGGGTGCCCCGGGTTTCAGCTGTTCGGACCGGGCGAGGACTGGATCCTCGTCGATCCTCTTGTTTGGCGAATTATCGAAACGGTAGGTGTCGGCGTTGTCATCGTTGCGATTACCCTCATGAGGGTTGTCGCTGGCCTGCTCGGCGAATTTGCTCGGCGTAATGCGCGCTAATTGATGATCCGTTCCCGTTTACGGAAAGTTTATCGTCGTATTTGTATTTACATGAGAATATAAGTTTTAGCAGGAATGTTTTATCGACGATGTTTGTAATAATTCTTAGCTTTATGTAGCAGACTTTGGAAATATATTTCTTGCAGACTTATTAGCATTTATGCTGTTATTAATATAACAGGAGTTTATCTTATTTAGTTGCTGTAATTAGGTGAACAATTTCAATGCTCCGGGTCCTGAAACTCTGTTTAATTTTTTATCGACGAAATCTACCCCGTAAGAATATTTCAATTTGATTTTGATTTTTAATTAGTTAATTTCTGTCAAGAAAATTCAAAAAAAATTAATGTTTAAAAAATCTGCCGAAATTCTCCGAAAAAAGCATCCGAAAGACGTCGATACAGAGGTATGATTCACCAGTCGCTGATCCGCAACGAAAACCAATTCGCGCGCGTTAAAATGTCAAAGGGTACGTATGTAAAGTGACGAGAAGTTTCATCAGCGTTTTACGGGGTTGTAAAAAAAAAAAAGAATTGCCGCGGATCACGGTTGTTTCAACCGGCTGGCAGCCCCAAGGGCGGCAGAAGAAAAAATGATTATCGCCGATCGTAAAATGCCTGGCTGTCTGGAAATCGCAAACGCGTAAAATCAGCAATCGTAAATTATCCGCGGAGCGTCGACACGCGCGAGGGTGAAACAGAAGAGGAGGAGGCGAAGGAATGTTTTTTGTCTTAAAAAAGACTAGATAGGACGGAGAGGGTCGCCGCGGCTGTTAATTATTGGTCCTGGACTCTCTAATCCCCCGGTGATCCTCGGGTTAATCCCAGAATGCCAAACATACGTGATTCCAGTCGGAACGAGTATAAGCGCACTTAAGTTATCTTTGGACGGTTCTAAAAGTGTCGGGCGCGCACGGTTGCCGAGAATACCCGACGTACCGGTAAACAGTGGCAGGAGAGCCCGCCGTATAAATTGTCGCAATAATTGTGCCGAAGATTGAATTTGAAAGCTATTAGGATCTGGCCGTGGCGCCGGCAGACGACGACGGGCACGGCGGCCACGTCGACGTATATCCGTAACTCTATTTCTCTGGGATAGGTAACCGACCAGCTTTGACGTAATTTCCGTCGGCTGTCAAAGCGGCGTCCGCGTCGCCGTGCGGAAATAAGTGATTAAAACGGGGCTCAAAGTTGACAATATGATCGAGTTATGCCACATGCGCGGACTCCCCGGGGACGGAAACATCGTCGCACGGTTGAAACCTACATTATTTCCTTTAACGGCGTCGGCCATTTTGGAATTTTTGTCCGCTATTCGATCTTTAATAAACGAGTATAGCATTGGAACGGACAGAGAAAATTAATTTTGTATTAGGTTTAAGCTGAATTAGAATTAGGTTATGTCGTGATTACGACGAGGTTATGTTAAGATTATGACGAGGTTATGTCAATATTTAATAACTTGACATCTAGATTTATTTACTCGAAGTCCTCATTAGGTTTAGGCTGTCTTAAATAATTATTGCCGAAATTCGTAAATGCATAAAACTTGCAAAATTTGCAGTCCACGAATTAATTAAACTAGTCCAACAGAATCACAAAAAGACGCGTAAATTAATTCTAACGCGAACGTCAAATCCTTTTCTTCGTGCTCCCTTGCGCTCCGGTCACTTATTAAAAATTTAATAGAGCCGTGGCAAGAAAATTCGACGATAAATTCTCTCCCTCGTCGCCCAAGGAAAATAGGTGTTTCACGTTCGGTTTCGTGCTCATCCCCTCGGTTCTCAGGCTCGCAGGATCGAAGGCACAAATGTTGCGTTACAAACGAGCAGAGGAAAGCCCTCTCTCGGCCGAGCATTCGTTACATTGGCCGCGCGTATTGCCGGCGCGCGAACTAACGGAGCAAACAAACGTCGAGCTATGAAAAAAAAGGGCCGGCGAAGGGGCTGGGACGTGGACCTGTTCCGAATCATTGCTCGCAATTTCTTATTCCCTCGTAACCACAGGACCCGCGGGCGGGGGGCCCGCGGAAAGGGGCGAGCCAGCCATCAAAATCCTCCGCAAGGATGATCGAGGGTCCCCATGATTTCTTCCCGTGGCTCCGAGTGCGAAACCGAAACGCGAACGCTGTTGCCCTTCGAATCTCGAAAACACGTCGCAGGATTTTTCTGGTGCTACAAGTGACATTTTTGGAGAGTCTCAGTTGCATTTTAACCCTTTGCACTGTGATTTCTTTCATAGGTATATTGGGTAACTGTTGTTTAGGATTAATGATTTCCTAGGCGTTCCAGATGGTCTATATTAAATTATTATTATTTAATACATCTATTATATTTGACTATATGACATTTATTATATTATATACATATACTGTTATTTATTATATTTATTATATTTTATTAAATTATTTTCATCATTTTTATGTTTATTACTTACTTCAATGTTTAAATCTGGTAAAAGGAGGGTAGAAATTTGGAATATTTAGAATATTTAGCAGACTGTGTTCCAAATTTTTAAAACAAGTCTGACATCATATTATAGGGCAAAGGGTTAATATATAATCTGTGTACAGATGCTGAAATTTTAAATAAAGAAATAAAGGCTTCCCAGGGGTTGTAATTCACACACGTGTTCCTAACAGGCAGAAGAATTTGATTCTCTTTAATTTAGAATAAAATATTATTAGATTAGAATAAAATATAATAATACAATTTTTATTATTTAAAATCTGCAGATCACAATTCACTATAAGACAAATAAGATCAATAATGACTGCATACTTGTGTTTTTTCCAACAGAAAAATATTGCTAACAGAAACAAAAATATAAAAAATCAATCCAAAGTTAATCAAGAAACCTAAGAAATGACAAAATAAAACAAGAAAAAACAATATGCCACTACAACATAACAATTTAACATTAAAAGTACCTTCACTGACAATTCACAACGATTCGCAAAACAGTTAATTAAATCAAGATTGTTGTCCCATTGACCGCGAGACGACGAGTTCAACAATCCGGTTAAAAATTATTCCGATTGAAAAACAGAGCCGCGCCACCGCGGCCACGACGGAAGAGAGAAAAAAAAAGAAGAACTCCGTCAGAGCGAGTTTAATTAAAGCGCCCCCGGTCGGATGGAAATTCTCAAGGCCCCGCAGTTGTCACAGTACATCATTCAATTTAGCCATTATCAGTCGCGAGCATTGATACCGGGCGACACGTGTACAGGGCGGCGCGTCCCGATTAATATGCACCGCCGTCCAAAAGAGGATTATTAAACGAGAATGATGAATGACCGCGTTGCGGCGCGGCGCGGCGCGGCGCGGCCCACGGGGATGTGTAATAGAATCCAAGGGGGTTGACGGTGGTTTAGGGTTTACTTACCGATGACAGTGGTCGCTGGTTGCATAGGAAAGGCTGCGCGGCGGGGGGAGGAGAACAAGGAGGGGAGGGGGGATTCGACGGTGAGATATTGGAGAATGATTTCATAGCTGCATTCCACGGTGCGGCGAGGAGCGAGGGAGATACAGCGATGCCCATCTGGAATAATAGAATACCATTTGCCATTGTGTCCTTTTCCGTCTCCCTCTCTCTCTCTCTCTCTCGGCTCCTCTCTTTGCTCTGTTGCCTCTGTTACCCCCGCGCCGGTTTCTTTCACTCGTCTCTCTCTCTCTCTCTCTCTCTCTTTCGCTCGCTCTTCCCGCCTCCAACCCGCTATGTATATATATACACACATCCGGCGAGAAGCGTGTATAAACGTAGATACAAATAGATGCGCGCGGGTCTAGATAAAGTGCAGGCACCTTCCTCCCTCGTAATATGGTACACCTACGGCGGGCAAAAGGCATTATGCCGTGCGGCGGGCGGCGCGTTTCACCCGCGGATTATGCAGCCCGCACACGTACGCTCCGCCGCATTATGCTCGGGGTTCGATTCCCGAAGAATCCGGCGTCCTCGAACCCGTGTATCGTCGCTAGGTCTCCTGAAAAGGCGTCCTTAAAGGGCCCCGGAGAGAGAGAGAGAGAGAGAGAGAGAGACACGGCGGAGCGTCCTCGCCAGGACGCAGCACGCGTGTGTGCGCGCACCGTGCACGCGCCCGCTCTTGCGCTCCGGCCACCGGCATAATTTGTCGGCCATTCAAATGCGTAATGATGCAAGTCAAGCACGTACCTAGGAGCCGACCCCGACGGGACCGGGGTTCGACTATCGTAGGAGGAAGCGGGAGGAGGGTCCGCGATGCACCGAGCGTTCGCGCGCGCGCGCGATCGTTTTCCACGGACTCGCGGCTACGTGTGTCGATTTCACGGGCAGGTGTCCCGGGCCCTTTCGTCTATTACGTGAACGGGCGAGGAGACGGTTCGTCTCTCTATCTCTTTTTCTCTCTATCTCTATCTCTATCTCTATCTCTTTTTCTCTCTATCTTTATCTCCATCTCTCCTTCTCTCTATTTCTATCTCTCGCTAGCTCGTTCGCTTTCTCCACGTCTCCGTGTTCTTTCATTCCCGATCGCTGTATAATAATGGATAGTCTTTTAAGATTCCAGACGTGGTCGAAACAATGAGGGATGAAGGGAGGGACCATTGTCTTGGCGCCTCGAGATCACCGGTGTGTCGAATTCCAGGATACGCTCGCGATCAGTGGCGTAGCCGGCGTGAAGGCTGCGTTTAGGCGCGTCCAGCGTGAAAACATCTTTTCGTCCGCGAAAACATCCGCGAACAATAAAACATACTTAAAGGAAGCTAAATAATTCAATCCAGTAGACAACGATATACTTCTTGTCTTTCATAAAAGATGGACGAAAATGTTTTCGTACGAACGGAGCAGAAGGTGGTCATTTTATTCGGAAATTGCGTATACAACATTTACGTCCGCGAATTAGCGAGCAGCGCTTTACGTTAGACACAGTGTGCGCTAACGCTGAAAAGGGGTTGCTGCGCTTCAATGGGATTTCGTGCATTTCGCTGGTGCAGATTTTATGAAACACAAATCTCGAGTCTTACGAGCGCCATAGTTGCACGGCCACCCTTTGATGTCCTCGCGAAAGGCACGGGCCCGCGCGCAAAGGGCTAATTACGATAAAGCCTCTGGAAACGAAATATCAGATGGGAGTTTCTTTGATACGCCGTAATCAAGTATAGTTGGTATTTATTGACGGAAGTGTTCTAACTTCTTTCGTTCCAAAGTGAGCTGAATAATGGAAAAACGGCGACGTTAAGCTATTTATTCGAAATAAATTAAAAATGAAACAGTGAAAGGATAAGACGTAGTTAGTTTATTTTTATTCGGAAATGAACAAAGCGAAAGGATAAAAAGATAGATATTTAGGATTTTTGTATTCAGGAATAAATAAAATAAAAGGATAGAAAGGCGCTTGTTAAGTGTCTTTTTATGCAGAAATGAACGAAATAAAAGAATAAAAAAAAATAGAAATATCGAGTTCCCTTATTCGGAAATAAAGAAAATAAAATAATAAAAAAAATAAGAAACACCGAGTTCCCTTATTCGGAAATAAACGAAATGGAAGAATAAAAAGACACATGTTCAGTATCTTTTTATTCAGAAATAAGCAGAATAAAAGACTAAAAAAATAAGAAATACAAAGTTCCTTTATTCGCAAATAAATAAAAGAATAAGAAATTTCAACCCGATTCATTAAAAAACATACGAAATAAAAAAAATAAAAAATCATTTTACTCTCATCCTAGTCTTATTCGATCACACACCAAAGGCACAATAATTGGTCATCGCACAATAACCGGCTCCGCTTCCACGCACGTCCACATAAAACTATACGAGACATTACCAAAATTCAGAAAACCAACATTTTCCCACGGAAATCAGCATCCGTCCGGACATCAACGGCGTCGCAAAAAACGCAGCAGCCGAAGATTAGTAATCGCGCAGAAATTTTCGATTCGCCGGGCGGGTTCCTTTATTTTCACGGGTTCGCTCGGACAAATCGCAAAAAGGAAAGATCGTTCGACGTTTCGGAGAAATCGGTGGTGCCGGCCTGCCTGCTGCAGGCAACCGCCGCCAGTGGTCACGCTCGCCGCCAAGGACACCCGATCGTTTTACAAATTAAATACGTACGCGTGGCGCGCGGGGAGGGCCGACGGGGTTAATGCATTATGCGAAAAAGATAGCGAGGCGCGTTCGTTCGGCGGGGGGAAGGGGGCGAGCGGCGCGGCGAGAAACACGACGGATAAAAGAAAGCCGTAGAAATCGATTCTTATTCTTGGTGGCTCCATTGTTTCGACGGACACCTTGACGCGCGTAAACGTTGCCTAATGGCTAATGGATCCCGGCGATCTTTTACGATCGCCGCGCGCGCGCGCGCGATCGAGAGGAAAAAAGAGAGAGAGAGAGAGAGAGGGAAGGAGAGAGAGTAAGAGAGATAGGGTTCCCAAAATCCCCGTGTCGCGCAGGTGCCAATCTCTCGCCCCGAGAGATCAATTAACCCGCGACGGGCCGAGATTCGGTCGGTCCCCCTCGCGCGATAGTTTTCTCTCCGGTCGTCGCGTACATGAAAGATCGATCGAACGAAGGCGTCGGACACGCAACAGCGACGGCGATCGACGGTCGTCACGGGTCAGGATCGGCGCGACGTGTCCAATCATAGTTCAAGGCTGGGTCAGGCCGAGAGATCTCCGCGGTGGTTCGCGTAATGAAGCGAAATGGATTGAGGGAGGGGGGCGAGGGGGCCACGACGAAGGTGCGGACGGTCGCCCCGGTGTGTTACGACCGGGACGGTATCCGCGGCGCTGGCGGTAGACGGGGACCCGGCTCGTTACCAATTCGGCAAACGCCGGTGAATAATGATGATCGATGACCGCTAAACATATTCGCCGTGTACCACCGAAGATCACCGGCAGAGGTGCTCGAACGTCGTGGCAGCAGCAGCAGCGCGCGGTCGCTTTTGACCGGCAACTTATTAAAATATGATAATTCACGCGTAACCCGGGCCGGAGAGAGAGAGAGAGAGAGAGAGAGAGGGAGCGCTCGCGTCTTTCTCGGAAACCGAAAGGGGCGTTCAGGAAGAAGACCCCGCTCGTTTTTGGTCAAAACTAATTGCTGTTTTATGAAAATGAAACGGAGCAGCATGACGGATGTCGTGGATATAACAGCCGAATATTATTCAGGTGGATCGGCTGCGCGGAGTTCGCGTGTAATTACGGTGCCCGGGCCAAAGGGGGTAGAGACGGTCCCATTTGTATCAACGTATCTACGCGATGGACTTTTTAGCCACATGATGTTTCTGCGGGGCTGGAATCATGGTAATGTAAGCGATATTTTAAAAAGTTCAGACTTACGTCTGTAACATTAAACTTGGCGATTTTACCTAATTATTTTACGGTAACACTGTTTTCGTCTATATTCAGCGCTATTTTTATTATAATCAATGTCTGAACTAAGAAATTTATTCAATCAATTTTAGTGACAAAATCTACGTTATTTTTAGAATTTTAAAATGAATGAGATTATAAAATTAGTGTAAATTCACTGAGCTCTGAATTATCTCTAAAATAAATTTCGACAGAGAATAATACAGTTGTCAACCCTTTTGCACCCGAGTGGTGACACCGTGGCGGTTCAAAAAATTACTGTATCGCGCTCTAAAATAATCTATAGATCGTTACATTTATTTACATATAAAATTAATATTTATACGAGTCGTAAAATTGACCACCATATCCGCGAAGCGCAACAAGTCACATCGAACGAAAACACCGTAGATCAGGAATACTGTTCCGAGTACGAAAAGCCACGAGCGCGTTGGTTTAATAAACACGACTCGCGGCATTACGATTCGAACCCGTTCATTCTTCAATCCCATTTCCCCTGGGCATCGACGTATCCAAACGACACCGGGCCGACGGACGACCGGGGGCGCGCCGCTAAAACCGAAATCTTCGGTACGTGATCCGTGTCCCGGGGAACCCGTTATCGCGGGATCGGTCTTTGAAATCGCCGTGTAATAAATCGGGCGCAATAGCCGACGGATTAATTTATCATCGGTCCCGCGCCTCCGGGGGTGATTTATTTCCAGCGGTAACGTCATCGATACCGATGCATTAATAATGCCGCAACTTTCTTGATTTGCGAGTCCGGCGGTTACCGACGCGCGGCGCCCGAGCTGGAAATAATCGCGGGCCGCCTCTCCCCTCCTCTCCCCTCCCCACCACCACCACGCCGCGGAATATTAAAGTCAAGGACCATTAGGTGATTACATGATCCCAGCGCGCGCGCGCGCGCGCGAGCGGCCCGCTGAATTATCGATAAATGCAACTCCGCGGGATTTGGTATTCGACGTCGGACTTTCCGTGGCCGTGGAATTACCATTTCCGAGTCGCTGCACCTGCCCCTTTAACCGAACGACTGCGGATTCATTCGGTTGTACACAGGGGCTCCCGCCGATAGACCCTCGACGACCAAAGAAACCCGGAACGCCCCGCCGCCGCCGCCGCCGCCGTTCGGTTCGTTCCGTTCCGTTCGTCCTAATGTGTGCTCAGGATTTCGGCTGTCCCACAGGTTCCCTTTTCCGGAGCCACTTGAAAATTCATTATGGTTCGCCGACGGCTCGAAAGCTTTCTCGGAACTTTCGCTGCTGATGGCCCTATTGAGGATCGGCGCGCCGTGCGCAGGCCGCCGACGCTCCGACGGATCCTCTCTCTAAAACTCCCTTGTGTGCATCGGGAGCCCGTGATCGTGCGACGGAACATCGATCTCTCGATTACGCTCGCCGCCTGCGAACACCGGTTTCACGGAACGGTCCGTTGGAATTCGAATCTTCTGGGCGGAACTGTTCGCTGATCAGCAGAGGCAAATTAGGGAGGGAATATCGTCGTTAGGACGATTTTGTTTAACACTAGGTTTGCGGAGTAATAAAAGCAGCCGTTTTATATTTGTTTATGAAAGTGACGATTTATTCTAATTATTAATGTAATCGATAAATAAGTAAATGTAATAATTATAGTAAATATAATCGAGAAATAAGCAATAAATTTATCTTTAAAATCTGAATAATAGTACGTTAACAAATCAGTGATCCGTCATTTTGATGGATTCCGTAAATCTAGTGTTAAGAGAAAAATAGCCTAGGTGATTTTACATATGTTTGAAATGTTCGAGAGATTAATTATTTTAGGGCGAGAATTTATAGGGTTAATGAGTTTTGACTACATTTCCTTGGTTTATTTTTAATTTCTTTAGAAAGTTAATTTAATTTTATTGGGCATAATAATGTGGTAGAGATAATGGTAATGTTCCATTCGGGGTAGTCTTTTTTTATTAAGTTAAGATTAATAGGGGTGACGTAATGAATTCAAGTGACGACCTAAAGAATTATTTCGAAAGACAGTAATATATACATATACCACAAAATTAAAAAGAAAAAAGAAACCGATCGATAGTCACTCGTGATATAATAGTGTTAATAAAAACGTCCTCTATTGCCATTTAATTTAGTAACTTCCATTTTATTCCTGTGTACTATTAAACAATTTTTATGAATACTATAATAACCCCTTATATATAAATATATCAATATATCCCGCCTACAATATTACGACTAAAATACCCGATTATGCAAGGCACAATTACGACACAATGTGATAATTTCGCTCGGCAGTCACCGTATTAATAACACGTCAATTATTTACCCTAATTTATCTCGATACAAAAGCGACTCGGCCCAGCTTACCAACAGTCGAACAACAAAAGAAAAATGTAGTCAACGACGGATGCAATCGAGGTCTCGTGCGACACAGCGTTTGAGGAAAGATTGTCGCAACGTGGTTTCGCGAACCGCCTCGAGGAATGTCGATCGACTGTGGCTGCGGGGCCGAGTTGCGAGACGTTCGGAAGAAAAATGCCGGTCGGCCGTCGCTCGAGTAACGAGACGAGTAATCACGCGGCGGGTCCGGGGCGTAAACTCGCCGGGAAAGTTCTCGGAGCATGAATCCCAACAGGAGCGAACGCAAACGGGGAGAGCGGCGAGCGTGTTCCGTAAGTTTCCCGTAAACGGCGAACGCCGCTAGATCCGGCACACCTGCCCACCGAAATACCTGGACGAGAGAGAGAGAGAGAGAGAGAGAGGGAGAGCACGGTCTTTGGCGGAACGAAAACGGTCCCCGAAAATGGTCAACGGGCTGGCTCCCTCCCCGCTGTGTGTGCGTGTGTGTGTGTGTGTGTGTACGCAGGATTCAGGCTTTCCCAACGGCGCCTCTTTTTTCCAGCCGTAGCCGGGGTCCACCGCGAGAACCGCAAGAATAACGATCAATATTTGCGAAGCACTTTCCGTCTCCGCGAGTCGTCCTATTTATACAAACCGGCCCGATCGAAGTGGCTCTTCACCTCTTTATCCGCTCGCGCATCCCGTTTGATATCTTCATCGCGCGCTCGGGGCCGACCTCCTCCCGGCAGCGCGCCGTGATCGCGCGCGATCGCGAAAAGGAGGAAGACGCCGGGTAACGAGGAAGAAAGTAGCCGTGGAGAGATGCGCGCAACACAAACGAATCGTGGGTCAACGATCAGGGGACCCGGCGGAGTTCTCCTCTGTTCGAGGACGATTTAGAGATCCGCGGAACGGAGCGTGACTCGACTTTATTAGGGACGACGGAGCCACGGGGGACCCAGATCTCCTACTTCCTCTCCTCTTCTGTGATCCCGTTTCCAGCATTTTTCACGATCGAAAACTCACCGGCACACCTTTGCGGGGGCGGCCGCGTGGCACACGAGAACCTGAAACCGTGACCGTGAAACGGAAGCATCTCGCGAACCATCGATTCTCTGTTACGGCCTAGGAAACCAGCAAATTATTCGACATAAATTTATTCGGCGTGAATTACCGCGGATATTATTTAACGATTTCTATCGCGAGTAAATATTTAGCTCTCCGCTTACACAGTTCATTATATATCTCCGTTTACACGGCTGTTTATGGCAGTAACCTCTTCGGCGTTACGTGCCGGCCATTACGGAAACTCTCGTATCTGAAACTCTCGTTTCGGAAATTCCCGTATCCACGGTTCTGGCTACCTCGTAATTTATCTCGGATGTGCATGAATTCCGCGGACATCCGTGTAATTTTATTCTATGAGCATAAACTTGGGAACTGACGCTGGAGTCGTCGCGGCCTATCTCCGTCGAGTTTATTCATGCGACAGACCGGAATATCATCTTTGACGATAAGATTGGATTTATATAAACTTGCCACGATTTTTATTGCAACATGTATATATACTTGCACAAGCTCGTATAGAAATTTCTGACAGAAATATTTTTATGATATTAAGAACGGTGGAAGGAAAGAATCGGAGGCCATTTTAACTGGTTCGATAATCGCACCGTTTGAGAACAGCGTTTACCAATTAAACACTCGGCAGAATCGTATCGAAGCAAATTGCTCGTACGCCGTCGCAACGAGCGTCTCTCGCGCGAGGATGCTTCATATCCGCGAAACTAGCCGCCATTAGCGATCGCTCGCTATCGGGAACGCCTGGAAAAAGAAAAAAACGAAGTCGAATTTTCACGCCTCGCGCCGCGGTTCCACCGGTCTCGATAAAAACGTTATCGAACCGCCGGCAAATTATTTAGCATAAGTTCGGAGCAGTACGAGCGCGGTGCCGCGTTAAGCGATACATTTCGTGGTTTAATTACGCCGGTCGTCCGGGTGTAAGCGTACGCGGGCACCGGGGACCACCATTTAGAACGCGCGCGCTCGCGAGGTGCCCGGGAGAACCTGAATCGAACAGAAAAAGGCGCGGCGAATAATTATGCTGCTCCAGGAAACATTCCGCAGGTGAGAGACCGAGGGAATATAGCTAGGATCGGACGCGTTTCTCCGGGTCCTCTATTAAACCGGCCGGTCGCCGGTGCCAGTGGGAGGATGCGGTCCTGGCGCCGTGGCCCGATAGAATTTGAAGCGTTACATTAGTCGGACTAATGACCGACATGACTGTCCGTGGGTAGATACCGGTTCTTCGAGATACCCAGAGAAGCATGCCCCCGAGAGAGGATCGTTGCATACGAGCCGCGCCGGTGCCGCGTCGTGCCGTGTGCCGCGCCGCAGCAATACGGGGAATGATCGTAGTTCGCGACGAGGGCGCCACGTTCTTGGGTGCACTTCGCTCCGGCCGGGCATATATACATATATACGCGCGCTCGCATGCATCCTTCTTCCCCGCCTCTCATATTTCGCCCGTGAGCACACGCATCCACGGAGAAATGCGCGAGCACACCCTATTCGTCTTCTCTGCCCTACCCTGGCCTCTTCTTCTGTCCCCCGCCCCTATTTTCGCCTCACCCCCTCCCCCTTCTCTCTCTCTCGCTCTCTCTCTCTGTTAGACGATCCACGGGAAGATTCATTCGACCGACCGTCGAACCCCGGCGCAAAAGATGCGCGAACAGATAGAGAAACGTTATTGGCGGATCGATTTGCATTTCACGATAAGCCGGCCCTTTCGGGGCCGCTTCGTTTAATTGACTCTCGATTGCGTCGACGAGTCAATCGGCTTCGACGAACTCTCTGAAAACGATCCACGGACTTCTTTCCTCTCGACACTTGTAAGGCCGCGCGCTCGCGTCTCGAATATGCCTCTACGATTTCGTCTCCTAAATTAACCCTGCGGCGTGCTCTTTACGAGACTGGTCTATGGGACATTTTATATCTTGTTAACGCGTCAAGTTATTATTATTATTATTATTATTATTTGTAGAAAATGGTTGTCGAGAGGTGTACGACTGTGATTGAACTGTAGAAAATTTGTAACGTTTATTTGTGGTATGAAAGTTAACAGGAAATTTTATATGGCAGTGCAATTTGTATAATAATTATAGACTTGCCTCTTAGAAATATTTCTGCAATATTAATAACTGTAAGAGATAAAATCATTGATAGTTCTACTGTTAAATGTCTGGAAGAGGTTCCTCTGGGTTTCGCGAGAGCTGAATATTTACTACCATAACTATACTACTGCATTGACTATGATGAAACTGTTTCCTATTAAATCTATATTAATTACCGATGCGGTATTATTATAGAAAATAATAAACGAAACTTTGCGTAGACCGTCCCTTTCAAGCATGACATAACACAGCGAAAACTCTTTTCACCTATCGGACGATATTCAATGAAACTAGATTACTCTCGCAGAGACTAATAAAATAAATAAAACACGAAAGACAGAATTCTGATGGATCGACAAGAAACCGTGCAGAGAAATTTAATCATCAGAATCATTACTCACTCTACCGTAATTCTTTCTACGAATATCTCTGCACGTTTTCAATTACATCTCGTCATTATCCGCGCACCGTTACATCAATTACAGCAAAACCTGCGAATAAAATTCAAGCCGCTCGCGCGAGCCGCGATAATCGCGGCCACGACATTCAGCATATTAAAAGGATCATCGGTGTAGGACACCAGCCCCGGACTTGCTCCGACTTAATTTAGAAAGATCCGTCCGCCGCAGAAAAGTCTGCAGTCTGGCAACGACACTTGACTCCGGTTACATATAAAGCAGTTACAAAGTGTGCCGTATTTATAGGAGCGGCCCGGAGCGTAGTTTGTGGGAACGCGCGGCCGACTCCTGGTGGCGACTTAAAACCGGGAAAACTGGTGTCAGGGAAACGGGACGCGTGCCGGAATTGAAACAGGAAACGGGGACTAGGAGGCGATCGTAAGTCAAGGGGGAGGCAACAGCAGCAGCAGCAGCAGCAGCACTCTCCCCGGGTCCCTTAAAAGCCCGTTGCGCGGAGCGAAAGAAAACGACGGAGCCGGGGAGACGCTAATTCATAGGGTCTCGGGGCGGAATCGTGATCCAGGCGCGCCTCCTCGCTTCGTGTGGTTACACGGGGTCGGGGGGAGGGGAGGGGGGCCGTGCGGAGATTTTCGTGCGACGTAAATGAGGCTTAAGGGGACGGCGGGAGGCACTCGGTGTAATCAGCGCGCCGTGAAGAGAAGCGTTCCGCGGCGGGCCGGGCCGGCGCTGAAAATTCAATTCCGCGGCGGGTCCCGCGATTCCGGGGTCTCGCAGGCCGCGGTCCCGGGGGCCATTTATCACGCCGCTCCGTCGTTAATGAGCGTCGAACCGACGTCCTCGCCCGCCGCTCTGTGCGCCTCCTCCCGCGCGACCAAATCCCGTAAAGCTCTCCGATTAAAACGGCGGATCGCCTCGTCGCGAAACTCGTCCTCTAACCCGATCGTTCCGTGACGACGCCTCTCTCTCTCTTCCTCTCTCTCTCTCTCTCTCTCTCTCTCCGCCCGTTTCCTACCCGTTCGGCCGCGTTTCACCGGCGCACGGAATCGCGAGGAACCGGCCCCCGGCTAAACGACCGACCTCGTTATAATGTCAGACGCGAAGGAGATCGATCGATTACCACTTCTCGCTCACGGGGCAACCGTCGTCGTTCCCGCCGCGCGCGGCGTCCCGTGAATATTTATAACGCGGGCATTAAGCCCCCGAATGGGAAGTGCGTCGAACGATAACCGTAATATTTAAGCAGGAAATTACGTATCTTATCCCAGCGCCCGCGTAATTACGCCGAATTCATTTTAATGGTGTTCAATCGACTCCGAAAACCCCGGCGTAACCAAACATGGCACTACGGCGAATAACGATCCCTACCTCCCCTCCGAGCCGGGTCTCTCTCTCCCTCTCCCTCTCTCGCTCTCTCTCTCTCTCTTTCTCTCTCTCTTGCTTCTACCGTTCAAACGTAATTCCCTCGTGAAAATTGCTTTCCAAAAAAACCGGCGGGTAAAAAAAAGGAAGAGGGATTCCAATTCCCAGCACCTCGTGATGAAACCGGAACGAAATTCACGCCCCCCCTCCCTCCCCACTTCGCCCCGCCGCGGGCCTGATGGAACCTCGCGAAACGGTCGAAACACGAAACCGATCCCTGCCCGAAAAATTCGGGAACCCGTTTTCTCGGAACGCGGGGAACAGAAGTCCCGACAGAGATCCCGACAGAGATCTCGGCACTTTTCTTTCACGGCGGAGATCGTCGGACACTTGTAATGATCGTGAGATAGATTTCGCGATCTTTCGGAATTTCGAAGCGACAGCTTCGCTCGCGCTGAATCGGTTGGATTCGATGGAAGTCTATGTGAGAATGGACGCGGAGCGATACCCGACGGAAAAGCGAGAAGGAACGTCGATCGACCGAGGCACTGTTACGCCGAAAATGTAATTCGAACATTCGTCGAATATGCGCGGAGCTGGGGATGGAAACGGATCGACGAGTCTGTGCGTGGATTATTAATTCTCTTTTTTGAAGATAGTCTGGAGATTCTCGAAAAATCAGAGTCTCGAGCGAGAGAAGATTTCGTTAAGCACATTTATTTTCATGAAGCGTCACTTCGACGAACTTTTGTACACTGTATAGTAGATTATTATGCTTAAAATCCTGTCCTGAGAAGGCAGATATTCCATTGTCTGGGAAAGCTGTCAAACAATTTTGTTTAACTTTCACCGAACCTAATTTCCGATTAAATTTCCTAATTTTCGAGTCCACTGTCTAGCGAGAAAGCTGTAAAACGGTTTTGTTTAATCTTCGTCAAACCTAATTTCCGATTATGTAATTAATTTCCGCGTTAGCAATATTGTTAAGAAAATATCTGACAGAGTGACACCTCCCGCGAAACTAATTTTCGATCACATAATTACTCTGCTTGCAATTTTCTTCTGAGAAGGTGTCAAACTAGGACCTAATTTCCGATTATTTATAGCGTTTACAATTTTATTGAGAGAATATTTCACGACGCGTCACCTCGTCGAAACTTTGAAATCACGTAGGTACTCTTCGATCTTGTTCGAAGAATATATCAAACTGTCTATAGAGAAAGCTAACGTTTGTCTACAGAGAAAGCTAACAAGAGTCGAACTAATTATTTACGTATCAACGAGTCCAATTTCTACTCGAATACCGTGTTTACAATTTTATTCCGGGAAAGAAATAACGCGCGAGAAAATTCGTCGAACTAGCGTCGTCTCGAAGACTCGTACGAAACGATGCAGGTTTGTAACGACGGCGCACCAAGAAAACAGAAATCGAAGTAAACGTAGCACAGTAGAACTGACGATTATCCAGGCTAAGCAGAGCGACTTAAATTTTTAGATAATAAAACAGTTGCTCGGCTGTAGAGCGACTCGTGCGATAAATCGTTCTAGACACGATTCGCGTACATCGATCGAGTTGGTTGCAGATTAAAAGTACGTAATCAACTGATTCCGATAGTAGCGTATAATCTCGTTTCTACCGTGGAAAACTGTCTGAAACTTGCAGTCGTGATAATCTGTCGACGGGTCGAGCGGCGCGATCACTGTGCAGAAAACAATCGTAGGAACGCGTCCGAAAATTCGCGGCGACGGCAGCGTTCGTTCGTTGTCGTGAGAGAGGGAGAGAGAGAGAGAAAGAGATTGAAGAAGAAGAAGGGTCTATCCGAAAATCCTTGGAGCAAACGAGCTCGACGCGGCCCCGAGTAGCAGAAATCCAGAGATCCGCTCGGGCGACGATTTCACGGGTAAAAACACGTCCCCGGCGTTCCCAGCGCGGCACTTGTCTCGTATCGGCACACTCTCGAGGCTCGAAAATCCTCCGCGCCCGACGGCCAGGACGGCGGAACGGCAGAAAACGCGTAGCGGAGCGGAGCGGCGGAGCAGAGCGCGCTGGGGAGATCCTCGACTCGGAAACTCGCGTCTCGCGAGCAGGCGGCGTAATACCGCATAGTCGCCGAGCGGAGCGAGACACGTCGGCCGCCGCGCGGAGGAGAGACCGAGGGTTCCCGTGGCGTAGGTTCGTGCGTTTCCGGCGGCGCTCGGCGATCCCCGACACCCCCGTCCGTGGCTCGAGTCTGCCGACGCGAGACGAACGGCCGCGACACTCCGCTCGGCCGACAGACGCGTCCGCGACACCGACTAGAACGGAGGTGCTGTTCTCTCTGCGTTTGAACGGGGCTCGTCTCGAACGAACCTCTCGTGCGAACAGTCCGTGTGCACTCCACTCGTACCGGAGCGAGCCGCGCCGATCCAACACGCACGGGTTTACCCATCGCGGCCCGCGGGATACACCGCGACCAGCCAAAAGGATCAAGGATTTTCGTTCCGGAACCAAAAAAAAAGGGAAAGTCTTCGTTTACCTTTTTTTTTATTCTTTTTTCTGTTTTGCTGTGGATCAGTGAACGAAGCGACGAACCCGTGCGACTCGGTGCCCGAGAGTCGGAGTCGCGAGTGTGCGTGAGAAAGTATAATAATACCGGGGGTGTGCTCCAGGCGAGAAGGATACCGCCTCGTTTCAGCTGCGTTTCGTTTCTTGTGCTCCTCTGTGAGATCCACCAGTGCGAGATCTTTTTGACTCCGGAGTTTCTTGCTCCGTTCTCCTCGCCAGGAGAGGAGACTCTGTCGTTCGGTGCTAGCAG
The DNA here is from genome assembly GCF_028453695.1 of Augochlora pura. NCBI lineage: Eukaryota > Metazoa > Arthropoda > Insecta > Hymenoptera > Halictidae > Augochlora > Augochlora pura. Next base: position 3,010,524 of record NC_135781.1, read on the forward strand.
TGATCAGTTTCTTCTGTTCCACACGGTTTAATTCTTCGTTTCCCTTCGTTTTCTCTTCATTTTTTTTTTCTTCGGGGAAAGGAATTTCCCCCCACCGACGACGAAAACAGTTGTTGCTCCGAATGTGGTTCATCGTTTGTTCGTTCTCTCTGCAGTGGTGAGCCCGGAGCTACGCGAGCAACGCCGGGATGCACGGCAGGTTGGCCGTACGGTGGTTGGAGTGATCCCGTCGGATACTGTTCGCCGCACAGGCTCGATCCCGGAGTGCCGTCGAACTGTTACGGATACCGTCTCGCGACCGGGGTGCACAGTTGTTCTTTTTTTTTTTCCTCTCGTTTTCTGTAGCTAGCATCGACGCGGACCGTGTGCGTTTGTTGGTTCCGTGTTAGTGTTTCGGCTGGCGTCAAGTCAAACGTTGGACCAATGAGAGGGCTTGCTGCAAGGTGCGCTGCTCCAGGTGAGAGAAACACGGGGTGGACCCATGGAACAACGCGTACCTCGGCGGACACCGTTGGAAGCAGCCGAGCATCGGAGAAACTCGATCGGTTCTAATCGGCGGTCGATCGCGACCGATTCGATCGAACAGCCCCGTCGCGAGCACCGAGTTCAGGATCGTCTCTGACTCGGCTACGTTTCTCGAAGATCATACCGAGAAGACGATTGTACAAGAGAGAAGAGAGAGAGGGCTAGAGAGAGAGATTGGCTCTCGGGTGTGTGCGCGCCGCTTTCCGCTGGGAATGTCTCGAGGATAACCGGCCGGGAAAAACAGGATACCGGAGAGTGTTCGCGAGCTGGCAGAATCGGAAAAACGCGACGGAGAACCGTTAGCCGTTCGGGAAAGTGAAGCGTGGATGTGGTGTTCGTGCAACGGTGGTGGAACGTGGTTGTGGACGGCAGCAACGAAGGTGCAGGTGTTCTCGTTGCTGTTCCCGTCGCCGTCGTCGTCGTCGTTATTGTTGTTGTTCCCATCGCCGACGTTGTTGGTTGTTGTTGCGTCCCGGTGAAAACGTGGTGACGGTGCTGCACGTTGTCCACGTTGTTACGATGGTTTCCTCGTCCTTTGTGACTTTGGTGTTCCTCGTCTGCCTGCAAACGGTTCTGCTGTCCACTGTGAGCAATTGCGCGAAGACGATCAGCATGTACTGGAACACCACCAACTCCATGTAAGTGCTCTCTCTCCGCCGAAACGCAGGACTCTGCGTTTTTATCACCGCGTGCGTGGATAAAGGGGGATAAAGGAAAATGGCCACGTGGTCCGCCGCGGACAGTTTTCCGCGATGCTCCGCGGCACCACGGTATTTCCGCGTCGGACGCTGAACACGTTCGGCCGACGTAGCCGCTGGCACGCGTGCCAAAGCGTTTTCAAAGTCGTCGTCCTCGTCGTCGTCGTCGTCGACGCCGGGGAATCGATTTCTCTCGGCGTCGTCGCTTTTGAGTAACGACCCCTCGCGCCGGTCTCTCAACCCCCGCGCGCTTCCGGCGGGGCTTTTATCGCGTCGGGGCCGTGTGTAAGCGTGGGTATATCGCGTATGCCAAAATTACAGGGTGCATCGCGCGCGACGTCTTGCTCGCTTTAATACGCTTCGCGAATGGCCCCCTCAACGAGAGGCCATTCCGTCCGCCGCGTCGCGTCGCGTCGCGTCCCGTCCAAATCGTCGCGACGATAAAAGGAACGGAACGACCGATTTCCAGCGCAGCCAGAGAATCGTACCTGACGAGATCCAGTTTCCGCGAATTGTTCCCATACAGTGCCGCTGGAAAAGTTTACGATTTTTCATCGCGCGCGCGAACCAGTGCCACTCTCGCAAATTGAAGCCGAGGATCCGCATCGCCGCGCGTGTGTGTCGCATTCTGAATCGGCGTCGCGATATCCGACGCGGCGCCGACGTTTCGGCGCGGCGAAAAACGAAAACGCCGCGCAGATATAATTGATGGCGGAACGGCTAAACGGTGACGGGCGTGAAAAGAAAAGGGTGTCGCGACAGTGTGAACGAGCGTTTCCTACGCGAAATATTCCACCTGTTCCGGCGGTCGCGTCGTCGCCGTTTTCGCACGAGACGTGTAAATCTGGCCGGGTAACGAGCCTCGTTGTTCTATCTGCGGAAAAAAATCTATATAAAGCGTCCTCCGACCGCTCTCGCTTCCGGCCGTTAGGAGCGGAGTCGCGCCAGGGCTCGGCAAACCGAAGCGGGCTGACGCGATTCAACGCGCCGCCAATTAAATCCGCATTATGCGGTTAAGCTAATTTGTCACGGCATTTTTCTGCTCTTCCGAGCTGGATCGGTTCGCGCGCGCGCGTCTCGCCGACAAAAACGGTCCCAGCGCCGAAACGGTGGCAGAGTAACAACACACGAGCCACCGAAAAATCGGCGTCCCACGTGCGACCGGACGCGCGTTGTTAAACGTCCTCCTCGTCCTTCCGGAAATACGAAAACTCTCGCTTCAACGTTCGCGAAGTTCAATTACCGCGCGCGGACACTCATAACCGTTTCCCCTGCCGCGCGTCTAGGCTCTCTATTCTTTCTTTTTTTTCTCGCTTCCACGGTGTCCTTATACGCGCGGCTTGTTAGCCGAGCAAATTTCTTTCGCGCGGCAATTTGCGTAGACTCCGCGATATATTTCTCGAGGCGAGGCGAGAAAGCCGGGCCCGTAAAAGTCGACGGGCGCGAGCGCGCGCGCGCGCTCGACGCGTCAACATTGTAATCGACCGGACTCCTGTTCCTTCTATTTTTTTCCCTTCCCTTCTCTTTATCTTCTTTTTCATGGTTTCGGCCGCGAAAAACCTGCTCGCCGCGTAATTTCCCCTCGATCGCCAGGAATTTCTTGCCGATCGTTTCGTCGATCGGGGAGAGCGTACCGGCTAATTCGATCCGCGGAGGCACGCTCGTAAAACGAAAATTTTTGCCCGGATCGAGAACAGGCTCTGGAATCTCGCGAAAGAAGGAACACTGGAGAGAGAGAGAGGCGGTGAGAAAAGGAGGAATCGCCGCGCACGAATCCCGGAAAAATTACGACGCGGCGGAATAAAGGCGGGCTCGATCGTATTACCGTGGCGGCAACGTCGCGAAGAATCTCATTAAATTACGATATCGAGCGAGATGAAATTTTTCATAAGTTTTTATCGCGGGACGCGCGCTCCGTGTCCGTGGTCCTCTGCGCCGAGGTCCCGAAAGCGTCGCACGTATTATATTCGGTGCTTCTTCGCCGGGCAACGAAAACCGTGCACGCCGCGCGCGCGCGGCTGTGTGCACGGAACGACGGCAACAGAGAGAAATCCGGGCACCCTATTCTCCTCTCGTATAAGGCCCCGGACCGACGTCCGGCTGACTTTGACGATCGGTTTGAAGTCGCGCATGCATTACTTGCAGTCGGGACGAGAGGTGGCCGGCCACGGCAGTTCGTGTGTGTGTGTGTGCGAGCGAGCGCGCGCGCGTTCGTGTGTGCGAGCCGCGTACGTGTGAGAATCCATTTCGCGAAGGAGAAGGACGTTGTCAGACTGTCTTCTTCGCGGGACGTACGGAGGGCAGTAAAAAACACGTCCCGTGCAGGAGAAAAAATCGAAAAGGAAGTAACGCGTACAGCGAGCGCAAAAAGAAGAGACGGGGACCGAGGGAGAAAGGGGGGGTACGACGATCGGGAGGCCTCCGCCGGGCCGAGGCCGGCTGTAAATCTCGGCCGCATATTGGAAAATCGAAATTCCCTTTGCGAAAAGGCGATGAAAAAAAGAACGCGAGAAGCTGCGCGCCGGACATATACGGTCTACGAGACAAAACGCGCGAGAGAGCTGTTTCTCTTTTTCTCTCTCTCTGAGAGAGAGAGAGGTCTGCCGGGTGAAGCACGAAAACCAGTGGCCCCCTTGATTATCATAAATCTGTTTCCCCGTGGAAGGCGTATTCCGGCTCCTCGGGTTCAAGTACGGTGTGTCCGACGTTTACTGCCTCGTTGAATTTTCGACGGTGGTGTGGGACGGCTTTGTAGTTACGACGGCGAAACGTATTAAAAAGGATCGGTTCGTTCCACCGGCACCGGCTCGCGTGCGGAACATTCGGCCGATGCTCGTGGAAAGTGTCGTAAACGTCGCGAACGTCTCTCGTTGATCCAGACGTCTCGCGGCGCCTCGATTAGTCGAGCGTGTTCGTTAACCGCGGTTTCAACTCGGCCGCTTTTCCGCGCCGGGAAAATCGGGAAACACTCCGTTCGGTTTTCGTCGAGTGTGTACACTACGGCGGAGATGGTACGAGGTTCGCGCGGCAGATGCTGCTGCCGCTGTTGCCGCCGCGCCGCGCGCCGCTGGAGACTTCAATGCCGGACAGGAGATCTCCCGCGGCAGATTATTGAACTCTCCTCTCTCTCTCGCGCGCGCGCGCGGTGCGGTGCGGTGCGGCGCGGCGCGGAGCGGATCGGCGGGCTAGACGATTCTATCGGGTTCAAGAAGCCGTGGAACGGACCGGGCAATAAGTATTTCTAGTTATCCCACCCGATGCTTACGGTTTCGTATTCTACTTGTTTGCACGCACGCGTAACACGCCCTATCGCATTTTTCACCCGGCCGGCTCGTTAATTCTGCCGCCGCGCCGCCGCGGCTCGAACGTGCTGACAAACTATTAAATTGTACCTAATATTTCACGACAACCGCGGCCCGATATTATCGATATTTCAAAGATGATTACGCGCATCCCCGTCGAACGGGATATTTATGGAACACGTTTCCACGTTTAAGCCGCTCCGCTCTCCCGTTGATTTTGACGTTCGTTAAAGCAACCGTCTCTCTACGCCGCGGCGCGGTGTCCGTCTCCGCGCCGCGGTGCCCGGACGATGAAAAGAGAACGCGGACGGGGTTTCGCATTCCGCGCGGTGTGGTTTCGCTCGTCGGACGCGTGAATAATTAACGGCTGACGTCAGGAACGACCGTGTGAAATTAATCGGTCTCTTCACGAAAAAATTAGTATAGCTGCGAGGAAAAAAAATCTGTAGATTCGGTTCTTCTTCTTTTTCTTCTTTTTTTCTCTCTTCGCTTTTTTTTCTTCTCCCGATTTGTTAGCTGGTTTCGTCGACTGGTAGCGTCGGTCTGGCGGCGCGCGCTCCTCGTCGACACGTGTGTCGAGGAACTCGGGGTACCCGGCGACTTTCCTCTCCCCTCCGGTCGACGGTTTGACACCTTCCGAGAAGTTGGAAAACCACCGACGCTCGCGCGCGACAACGTCGTTGGCGGGGTGGGAGGGCTCGGGGGTTCCAATTATTCCGTGCGGCGACGTCACGTACGTACGCGCGGTGCACACGAGTAAACTTAATGAATGGCAAGTTGGCGAAGTACCAAACGGTGACACGTTTCGTCCGGGGATCCTCGATACCGGGGCAGCCACTCGGACCGTTCATCATTTCGCTAGTTTCGCCTGTCACGAAATATTCTCGCTTGTCATTATTCACCTCATACATTATGCATCCGGTAATGTGTGTACACACCAACGGGCCCCGGATTCTTCTACATTGTGTCATGAGCCCCGCGTGCGCGCGCGCGATATGAATCGCTAAATGGCGGCGACGAACCGCGGAAAGGGGGGGGGGTTTAAGGGCTCGTTCTTGCCGCGCTTCCAGCCGGTTCTCGGATAAATTGGATCGCGGCCGTTCAGCCGGGAAAATTAGATCGCGGCCGTTTTAGCTGAGAAAATGTTAATTTCCGGGCGGCAAGGATTTCGCGGACCGTTACACTTTAACGCGACCCCGCTCGCTCGCGCGCGCGCGCGCGGTTGTACCGTTATTAAATTGCCGGTGTATAGTGCACGCGGGCGAGCTCGTTTTTGAAAACCGCCGTCGAGGTTCCTATTATCCTCCTCGGTAGAGCCACCGTTTCTCGTGGCGCTTTATAGCTACCGAGTATTAAGGCAGCCATCGATTTGCAGCGGCCACAAATCAGCGGTTTCACCGAGGAAACTAGTACCCTTCGGTACCGAAGATTGTGAATTCGCCTGCCCGATTCATGGAAATAACCGTCGGCCGCCGACGCCGCGTCGAATCGCGGCGGAGGAAACAAAGAAACGCCACGGTCACGACGCGCCGCGCCGCGAACGAAAAGAACAAGCGTGAACCGTAACTGCGACGTCTAAACAGGAAGAGATATGACATATCCATTGTTCCGTCGCGAGAGCAAACAACTTTTTCGGAGCGGCGGCCTTTCCCCGGAGATACGCCAGTCCTTTAAATCCTCGCGCTAACTATCGGTATCTATCTTTCGGGACGTCTTCCTATCTGCTCTTTAAAGCTCAAACGGGGCCGAATCTTTCGCTGTCTTCTGTATGATCTCCGTTGTCTCAGATGGACGCATTACTTCTCACGAATATTATTTGGATTTAGATAATATTATATTTTTATAATAGATTAGGGAATTTAATATAATAGGCGTTTAATTGTATTAATATGTTAATTTTGAACTGTTAAAATTATTTATGCTACAAGTGACCAATTTACCTTGGTATAATAAATATAGTGAGATTTAATTTAGTAAAATCTCTCGCCATTTTTATTCATCCATGGATTAAAGAATTCGTTGAATCATTTCCCATGAGAATGCCACGATTACTGCGATTACTCGAGGATTAATCACGGATGATCATGCCACGGAAAAATCGCGGAAACCGTTCGAAGGGTCCATAAAACAGGGAGCCGAATGTTTCACTTTTATTAGCGCGACGATCACGATGGGAATCGGTGGGAGCCCGTCGACGGTAGCAATATCTGTCTACCTAGGAGAGGGCAGACGTTCGCGACGCGAAACGGTAGATACCCATTTCACTGAATCATGTTCCCTCCGAAGCGTAAAGAATCAAGTCCCGTAAAGAATACCACCGCCGACTACGTTAATCGCGGCGAACGATAAAGAAGTGTGTACCGAAGGCAAATTGCATAGGAACGAAGTGATATAGTGGCAGGTAGTTTCCGTCACGGGGGGATACCATTATCCGTGGTGTGTAAACGCGCATTTGCGTCGATCAACGCAAATCAACGGTTTTCCGCGCGGCGCTGGCGACGCCGCGTGTTCAAGAAAATTGAAAATTCCAAAGGGAAGCTGCCGTACGGTAAAACCGATCGTTTGAACGGCTCGCGGCCGGGGGAAACTTGTCATTTCAGAGACGGCAGAACATTGTTCGGACACGCTCGAATCGCGGCGGGACCGTTCCGACGTTTCTTGCCGCGCGCGGCTGTAAACGCGATAAACTTCCAGCCTGTTTTGTCTACCCGTTCCAGCGCGATGTTTTTAACACGGTGGGACCTCGATTAACCGAATTGCATTTTTGCCGATTTTTATTATTTAGATTATTTGTTATATAAAATAATAACGAGAAGATCTGGTGAAAACTGCACCTGTCATCTTGTCTTATTATATCAATAATCGATCGAAAATTTAAAACAATTGCACTGTGAATTTTCAATTACAGTGTACTATGTTTTAATAATAACACATTGCAAAAATTCGGCGGTAAACCTAGCGTAAAATAATTTTTAACAACGAGTGATATTTAGAGGCACGATCAGTCACGATCGCCAGGCCGCTCGAAATTCATTGACAACAGTATATAATTTTACAAACTGTACATCGACGGTCGTCGACGACCGTGCGCTCGCCATGCGAACTTCCACGAACAGCAGTCTAATCGAAGAAAAACCCGTTTGTAATCGCGCGCGGAGCCAGGTGGTGTTTTTCCGAGAACGAAGCCGCCCGATTATTTGCGGCGGGGAACGATCGAATATATCGGAATCGTGAGAAATCGTAGCCGGAGAGAGGACGGTTAACGAGCGACAAATTAATTATTCATGATTAAAGGGAAACGGTGGTGTGGTGTGGTGTAGTGGTGCGGTGCAGTGGGGTGTCGCGTCAGCGGTGCGCGTCTGTCCGCGAGAAAAACGAGACGCGAGACACCGGCGTTGACGTTTACGAGTGCGCGGACAGCGCGTAAATATCTCCATGAACTTGCGGGACGCCTTCTTCCTGTTGCCACGTGTTTCGCGTTCCATCGGCTGGTCGGATCAAAGAGGGGCACCTCTGCGGAGACGAGGGAGGAGGTGGAGGAGGAGGAGGAGGAACGGGCGCGAACTTACGCGGAACGGCGAGGAGCCGCGGGCGCGAAAAAGCGCGAAAACGCGGCGCGGCCAGGGAACCGACCCTCCCCCGACTGATTTACCGTCCTACGCTGAGCACCGGCGCGCTGCTTTCGCGTGATTTACTTTCCGCGCGGGGGGAACGTCTGTCGACTTACGCGGCCGCCTCCGCGCGGCTATCATTGCATTTAATTAGGCAATAAAGCCGAGGAGCGGCGGCGGCGGCGACGAGGGAGGGAAGAAAAGATGCCGGCGAATAGCAGCTGGAGTCGAGAAGAATCGGCGACGGACCCGCTCCGTCCGCTTCCTGTTAGCGCGGCGGTAACCAAGGCGCGATTGTCTTAGGTCCAGGATTTTATCGCGACACGGTATAGTCCGCGTCGAGTTTAGGTTCGAAGGACCTCGGCGACCGAGAAATAATCTCGAGCGACGAACGCGATATTTGTTGCGGTCCGTGACCGATAAACCAACTCTGCCGCTGATCCTCGCTCTGCTATATTTACGTTGATACCTAACCTAACAGTTTTTCGTCGATCCTGAGAAATCCGCGTGAATAGAAAGCGAGAGCTAGCTGGAAACGTTATTCCGCGGAGAACCTCGCTGTGCCGAGGTATGCGGGTTCGGTTATGGGGCTCCGCGCGACACTCGACTGACAGCCCGTGATATCGAACGTGATGCGTTCCCATGCGGAACACAAAGAAATATAGGAATTCTCGGATATTATGCGGAGTCATCTCCCCCGCCTTACAATATAACAAGGCCGATCCCTTTTGTCGCATCGAAATTATGATAATCGAGCCGGCGTGTACCGTCAAGGACGACGCCGTCCCAGTTGTCATTTGCGTATAAAAACGGTGCATTATATCAATACAATGCCATAGAAATACACGTGTAACGAGTACTTCGTGCCTCGTTATTTTACGGTCGTAATTCTAGTATTACAGAAACGTTTCTCTCCTGGGCTTAAATATAGTATTACAAATAATCGTGTTCTTGCAAATTTAATTAGTCGCCCGAGAGGATGAACGAAATGCTGCGAACAAACGGTGCGATATATGTTTGGTTGCTCTTTCTCAGAATTGTTAGAATGTCGAGCAGTCGTACACTCATCTCTGATAATTATTTTTCAAGCATCTGATATCTCGTAATGAAAGTTCTGATACTTGTTTTTATAGTAATCGATTTACTAGCCGTGTTCGACATATGATAGCAACGATGCAGTAATCCGTATACGATACTGTTGCACCTGTCGGGAAAATGAATTTTAGTCATTAGTGTTGATATATTATATCTATATTTGTATATCCCTGTTATTATATTAGGTCTACCGGAAAATTTTACATGTTCTTAAAAGGAAAAAGAACGATGAATTTGTTAACGATTAAATATTATAATAATTTTATATAATCGTAATGTATGGCCTATTGCCAGCTTGATGACGATTTATAAATATCATTTTTGTAATATCTATATTTATTTTACTGGTCGCAGCGAGCTTCATAATTTAGCCCCCTTCTCTCTCTCACCCCCATAGGACTCTAATAATCTAAGATCGACTAAGATGGACTCGAACCAATTACACCGCCAAAAGCAAACGCAATTCGACCGAGCTTCCTTCGGGTCCCAGGTGACCCGGCTCCGGCATATACCATGCCCGCGAACTATCCGGCATCTGGCTGTAAAGCAAAGAGAATGGTGGCCCCGTGTCGAGGAGCCGGCCATCTCCTCATCTCCGCATAGCAGGAGTCAAGTCGTTGCGCACGGTACCATTAATTCAAGGCGAGTTACGCCGATAATCCGGCATGGTATCGCGATATATGGACGCAAGCCCGCCGGAATATTCGATTTTCTTGGTCGTCGGCAGGAAACGTAGGAAAAAGGCTGTCTCTCCTCGCTCTCTCTCTCTCTCTCTCTCTCGTGTCGAGGTCTCTCCTCGGTTGGAGGCGGCGCAGCGGCCGGCCGCGCAGGGTTTATCGGTACCGTCGCGGCGCGCAATAAATCCTGTCCGTTATCAGCATTTAATATCTTCGTTAAAAATCCACGAAGAGGCCGAGAAACAAAAGATCATTATTAGCGTAAGCACCGCGTGTACATCATTACTCGGTGTCCCGGGCAACCCGGTGCTCCTCCTCCCGCTTCCTGCTCCGGCAACAATACGGAGCCACTCGAGCCGAGTCACCCGTGGTCCGGGGAGAAAAAAGCGTACGTCGGGGCGTTACGAGCTACGAGGACCGCGTTACGGTTAATTAAGCGCGAACGGAGGCCGCTGCAGGGCCAATGCCAGGATCGCCTAGAAACTGGAAGCCAGACGTGCCGAGAGAACACGTCCAGTCGCGACCTCCCTCCCTCCCTCTCTCTCTCTCTCTCTTTTTCTTTCGCTCTGCGTCCCTTCATCTCTCTCGTCGTCTCTCCGTCTCTCTTTATGTCTGGTCGGCGACCATGTCGTACAAGGCCTGCCGAAATCATCAGAAAAGTGTCCTTCCTGCGACAGCTGTTTCCTGTTACAAAAACTCTACGGGTTCACGGGGCGCGTTCGATGGGGCACCCTCGGCCACGGGGGTAGCCAAAGTTCCCCCCCGGTAGCGTTGCGGTTACGACTTACATGCGATTACGCGCTTTTCCCCGGCGCGCCCCGTCTGTATGTTAGACACTGTAATCCATAAAACGCTACCCAGGCCGCTCGTTGCCGGAATTTATGCTCCGCCTAATTCCGTGAGGCTTGTCCCATTGCCACAGATGGACGGTAAGAACCTAGGGCCTCTCGAACGCGAGGGAGCCTTGGCTACGGGCGAATCGTATCGGTGGCTCCATCTGTGGCCGGCCGCCGGAGGCTGCGATTTTTCAGAGCCTTTAGAGCGCGGCACGACGAGGTTTACGGCTCGCGTTATACCCTTTACGATTGAACGAAATTTTGATTGAAATTTGACCCACTCGTTTATAATTTTGTTAATTTTTGTTTGTTAATTTTTATGCAACGTGTACTCTTTGACGTGATAGTTTTTCTATTGACTTTTGAATGAATTGTGTGAAAGTTTAAGGTGTTAGGAAGTTGGTAGTTAAGTAACTGTGTTTAGGCTCGGGGTCTAAATAGACCCGAGCCCTATTTTAGTGGTAATTAATCGTGAATTATCGCGTTAAGTGCAGATACGAAGCCTGTTAGACTCTATTGTGAATACTATTGATAATTGCTTGTATTATAAGTGGATTGAAAAGTTTTTACTCTGAAATATTTTGCAATAAAAATGTACAATTAGTACGTTACTTAATTTCTACGTGAAAATTCATGTTATATTAATTCTTGTATTTTATGATGAGTTTTATGTCAGTGAGTAGTCGTCGAATAAAACCAGAAAAATTCATGTAAAAATTTTGCACTCCTTATAGCATTGTCGATAAGTTTAACGAAATAATTATTGCGATACCCTTTTCATTAGCAGCTAGTTTATTCCCAATACGTCTATTTCCACAACAATATAGCAATAAAATGCAACGACTCGCTGATCAAATCAACATCAAAATGTACGCTCGATTTCAGCAATTTATCAATTTTCTACAAAAATTCCCCGTACAATGCCAGCAATTTAAAACAAAACTAACCGTGTCTAAAGTTAAAAAAGAAAACGTATGACATTCCGTACGGGAATATTTCGGTTCGCAATCAGCGTCGCGGCTGACTCGGTATCGCGGCGTGCAAAGGGGGTTGACGAACAGCAAGACGATCGAGAAAATTGCATCGGTCAACGCTGGAAAATAAACGGTCCGGTCGTACCCGGGTTCGAAAGTGGCAGCCGACTGCACAGTTTCGCCCGGTTACGATTTTCGCTATGAATATTTCACGTATATCGCGGGGTGTGCAAAAACTCGGCCAGTAAAAAACGGCGGGAGCGCAAAAGGCAAATATATATATATACATATATTTTCCTTTCGTTTTTGGCGCTCGAGATATCCGGGGCGCTGGTCTTTTTCTGCGGGGCGGAATAAATTACCCCAATTTATGGAAATTAATATTTACCCAACACGAGGACGGGCGAACACGTAGGGGGAGACCCGCGCGGATATAAGTCGAGGGGAAGCTAGCTCGTGCATCAGAATTATGGAATAATCGGGCCATTGTGCGGCGACAGATCGCCGTCAGCGTCGACACGGTCCAGATGATATTTCACGTTTACCCACGCATTCCATTTTTCCTAGATCGTCCCTCCCCCCCTCGTTCCTGCGTGTTTCCACCCCTCTGCAACATCGTGGTCGTAACGCGACGCGAATCGACGGGTTCCCATGCGTCCCGCGGTCCCCGTGGGGCAAACACGGACGCCATGAAAATCTCCGGCGGCCCAGCAGGTGGCCGGGGCCGCGGTGCGCGTGTAGGTCAGACCGGAAAAAAGTGTATCGTTCGATTGTGAACAGGCCACACCGGTAATAATCGTTATTACGCCAATTAATTCGCGCCTACGTGTGTACGACCGGGCCGGTGCGTTATCCTTGGCCAGCACGCGATTCCATCCGCGGGAGAGAAACGTCATTAATAGCTAGTCGGATATCGCTGTACACTTAAAATAATTGCGGCCGCGAGGATGTATGCGTTGCAGACAGCTCGGACGCGCCACGGTTGCCCCGTTCGCGGCCACGGGCTCCGCGGCACCGTCTCTCTCTCCCTCTCTCTCTCTCTCTCTCTCTCTCTGCTCTCTGCCTACGCGAGAGAGCATAATCTCGATCTCTCGTGGGAACTCGCGAAGCATCATCGCTTTCGACCCAATTAGCCCGCGATCCGCGCGACGCCTTCGTTTTGTGCTCAATTTCTTCTCGCGTCTCGCGTTCAGGATTCTCAAACACCGGCTGCGATGTTTCTATAACAATAGAATAAGTATAACAATACTGGCTGTTGGATTATCGATTGCGGTTCGCGGAATATCGTCCGCGGGGAAATGGTCTTTATTTTCAACTTGTTTCCTTTTTTCTGTAGAAATGGTAGCAAGTAGATTGCGTCACAGTGCTAAAAATGTTGTAAAAATGACAGAAAGAATCGAGCCGTAAGAAAAGTTCCCTCGCCGAATGAAAATTGCTTTAAATCATGGTATTTGCGAGAGGTTCCAGATAGAATCTGAAACCAGGCGTCCGTCGCGAGAAAGAAGAGAAAAGAAAGAAGAAATCCGTCTCCTAATTCCGTGGTCGTCGCCCGAACGAAATCCCCCTTTCTCGGTCACAGGACTTCGAGCGGATTCCGTCGGGGAGGGGTTGGGGAGGTGGGGGGCGAAGAATCGCATAATTCGAAACCGCTACGAGAGCCTATCGGGCGAAGAAACCGGGCCAATCTGGTATCGGGAACGGGCTCTCGCCGGGTTCCATTAGGAGTCAGCGTGTTCGCTCGGAAAGCCGAAGACAAATCGACGGCAGATCCGCGATAATGCGCCTCGAATCTCGTCGGCGACGGAAAGGAAAAACGTCGCGTCGCGTCGCGTCGGACCCGCGCCGGGACAGATGGTTATCGCGTTATCTCCGCCCTTTGTTCCCGGTCCTTAGCCGTGACAAACCCGTGGCCCGAAGAAAATCCCGTTCCACGGCCGAGGTCCTCGAGAGCGGGGCGGCTCGTCGATGGCCGGGAGAGAAGAGGGGGGCAGGCAGCAAACCCGCGCGAGACAAGGATGACCGGGACAATGCCGATTTCCGCGGCGTCACCACCCGGAAGAGCCTGCACGGACGCCCCGATGATTTCCTTGAAAGCCTCGAATAAGAGAGGCGGCGACGTCGGAGCCGGAAAGAGACGCGCCGCGTGTGCGTTCCGCGCGTCCAGAGAGAAAAAGGTGTACGGATAGAGATAGGTAGAGAGAATGGGAGAGGAAGAGAGAAAAAGAGAGAGAGAGAGAGAGAGAGAGTGGTGCTGCGCGTGAACTGCGTATAACTGCACGTTTCGCCTGCGAAACCGTGGAGGAGATTGCACCTCGAGGTCCTGCGGTGCACGTTCCATGAAGGGACGGTGACCACGACGGCGGGATGGTAAAGGGGGCCGGAGGAGAAGGTAAGGAGAGAAGGAGCGAACACGAACGAGAGAGGAACTGCCTCCTCTCCGGGTCCCTTCCACGACGTATCCTCGCTCGCTCGTCCTCATTTGTCTCCTCGGTTTTCGAGCCACCGGCCAAAACTCGTGCCTTTCTTTCGCCCTCTTCTCCTCCAGCGCTTGTGCCCGGTCGTCCACCGTGCTCTCTCTCTCTCTCTCTCTCTCTATTTCTCTCTTCCACCGTATATATACCCCCTCCGACCGGCTCCCCTCGTCCACCACCCCACCGCTCCTCTTTTCATTTTTTCCTTCTCTTTCTTTTCTTTACGCCATCTCGCTTCCAATCCACCGCTCGCTGGGACCCTGAAAGGCCTCGCGGCTTCGTCAGGCCAAAGGAAGGGAGAGCGGGAGCGAGGCTTTTTCGAATCGAATCCCTCATTGTCGACTCGGTAATTCGAGGAGGATCGAAATAACCCATTATCCCGTAATGAGCGGTGCATTCACATCCGCGCGGCGATGCGCGCGGGACCTTGCGCTTGTACGTGCCGGAGAGTGTGCGTAGATGCGCGTATATGTGTACCTGTGCGTATATCCACGTGTGCGATTTGTGCGTGGTCCCCCGTGCGTGCACGCGCGCGCGACCGGCCAACACCACCGGAGGACCCCCGTCACATTTACATACAGAGACCCCGATGATGGTCGCGCGATCAGCGAACGGTATTACGAGTTTCCAGACCTATAAAGAGAGTTCGGAGCCGTTCGACGCCCGGCTACGATTCTCTCTCCCCCCCTGGAGCAGCTAATAATACACGCGATTGATTGTTCCTCCAGTCCGCAAGTGGAATTTGCGTCAGGCCCTCGTTTCCTCGCAGCGAGGGAATGCAGCGTGGAACGGCCGCGGCGCCTCCGGTGACCGTATGATCTATACACCCGGTCCGCGCGTCGGCTCCGTTTTTTCCTCTGTGGACTCGTTTAGCGTCCGCGGCGGGTCATAGGTAGCCATTACCGCGATAAATCCGTACCGCGGCGTGTATTTATACCCGGCCGCGGCCGGTTTCTTCTTTTATACAGTTCGGAGAAAGGGCATATACACATTCATGCGACGGGGGACACGCGGCGCGACACGGATACCCCGTGCTCCAACAGCGGAAGCTATTTCCCAGAGGCTGATCGATAGTTAGAAAACTAGTCGCCTCTCCGGCCGGGGTCTCTCTCCGTCCCGCCGAAGAGAGAGAGAGAGAGCGCGCACAGCGGAGCGGACGAGGCTCTCTTCTAGCTCGTTGAAACGCTCCTTTGTCCCTCTCGTAAACGAGAGCCCCGGACTAATCCCGATCTTCCGGCTAACTTGTGCCCGCTTTCACCGACCCGCGGCAACATTAACAGTCACCTTATTAGCTTAACATAACATTGCGGAATCCCGGAGGAACTTTCGGATTCCTCTCTGGGAAAGTTCGCCGCGGCCCGACGGAGACCGATCCCGGAAACTTTTCCCCACTTGGCCCGACCGAAATTCGGACCCGGCGACGGTTTTAAAGAGCGGTCGCGCGAGGCGAACTATGCGCCGAGCAAACGTCGAGTCGTGCGCGATGCGGATACTGAAGCGAACGATGGTAATTCCAGCGGGTGCCACGAACGCCTCGGAAAGGTCTTCGACGCGTCCGCGGAGGCTCTAACCGAGGCGGAGCGGTCGCGCTCGACGGTACCCGTGGCGCCATCCGTCGGCGCGACTGGAAACCGGCGAGACCCGCTCCTCGTTTACGACTTCTTTCAAGGACCTGGTTCCCCCGGTCGCATTAAATCCTTGCTCCCGGACTCCCCTACCAGCAGTGTTCGCGGAGTCCTCGACATACCTCCGACGAACGGACTTTCGCGTTTACCGGCCGGTAAACGGCGTCGCGTAATGAAGTAATCAGCCGCGTTATCGGCCCTCATTAATCGATCCACCGCGAGAAAGAAAGAGAGAAAGAGAAAGAGAGAGAGAGAGAGAGGAACCGGGCCAGAACAGTTACTTTTCATCGCAGGTCCGCTTTCCACGTTGTTTATCCGTTGACAGATCCGGACGATCGCTCCGACGGATAGCATCTGTCGCACGTAACCGGCCCGCGCGTTTTCCGGGACAGTGTGACCGCGGGCTGGAAAACAGGATATCCAGCGTTTCCATTCGGGGGTCACGATTTCTTGCCGACCGCGCGAGCGCGCGCGGAACGGTACCGTTGCCCCCTTAACGAAGGACTTAGGCCGTAGATATCCTTCGGTCTTTGTTCCAAGAGTTTCCCAGGACCCGGCGCAATTACCACGGGATTCGCCCGTGTATTGGACCGGTCTTGTTAATCTACTTCTTCTCGAAAGTAATGAGACTTTACGACCTCTTTGGAAATCCTGGACGAACCTGTCGTTGTTGGCCCTTCCGAGCGATTAATAACTCGGCCGTGGATTCATTTTCGTGGGCGACGATTTCGGTGGTTTTGTGAGGGTAGTCGGAAAAGTTTAGATAATGTTTGACCATGTTTTCGAATTTCATCGATCCTTTTAGTGCAAGAAATTTGGAGGTGTTTAGATAAAATACACGTGTGTAAATGTGATTAATATATTGTTGTTGAAATATACAGTAGTTTACGTATTATAAATAACTTATTGATATGGTTATTCGAATGTTACACTGTAATAGACAGCGAACTTTATGCACTTATGATATAAACGAATAAGTGGAAATTAAAGCTGTGAGAATATTATAAGAATTTGAGGACTATGTATTATTCTGGTTTCACTGAAATTATCTAAGAAACGAAAAAATTTCTCCTCGATTCGCGTTTATTGCAATTGACGTAACTTTTATTTTGCCAAAAAATCCGCATATTAATTAACAAAAACCAACTAACGTTCTCCGAGCAAACGAAAGTTCCACGGAACTGTGAAAACAGGCATCTACCCAGATACGTAAATTAAATCGGAATAAAATCGTCGATTTCGGGCTCATAAACCAGATAACCAATTTCCGGCGATTCTTCCGCCGCGGTATCTCTGTTTGCGCTCGAATATCGCCGGGCACATCCGAGGAAAGTGCATCGATCCTCCACGAAACTGGTAAAAGGTTTCCCCACCCGCGCCCGGGACTTTGCACGGTTCTCTAATCTCGTCGTAGCGGAGCGCTCACGTTTCCCCGGCGAGTTTCTTTTCTCTTTCGTCGGCTCCGTCCATTGTTCTACGGGCCTCTCCGGTACGTTCTAATCATCGCGTTAGATTCCATATTCCCTTATCTAGCCCGGGACAAGACAAAGAAATCTTACAGGGTTATCTCTCCGTGAAACGGACGGGCGTGCGCGCGCGCGCGCGCGCGTGCACACAAGTTTCCCCGATACTTGCATTAACGTTTCTCGGATCGGCGCTAATGGCTCTCCGCGGCCCTTGGGCGACGCTTGCGGATCCTATACAGAGCCTAAAACACTGAGAATTTCCGTGCTAATGGATCGACCTGTTGACACGGCGAGTTCGTTTGTTCATCGGGAATTCTGAAAGGACATCTTCCCCCGCCGCGTTCTTCTCCTCGCCGGGATCCTTCACGGCTAGAGGCGCCGTGCGCCACGAGCAAAGAGAGAGAGAGAGGGATAGAGAGAGAGAGAGAGAGAGAGGACTATTTGCAAACGGACTAATCACGAGTTCCTTGGATCCAACGGTTGCCTATCCCCGCATGGAAATGCCAGCCGAACAATGGAAATACCTGGGAGTGGTTTGTCTTCCCCCAAGACAAACCACTACTGTCGCTTATCTGCGCAAATTATCTACCTTTAAAATGTTTGTTCCCCTGAAAATTCGGTGCCGGAGTGCGTGCGGAGCGTGGAAGCGGGTCCCCCGACCGGGCGCCATGTGCCCCGAGCTGGAACAATCTCCGATCGCGGATCTAAGGAATCTACTAGTGTAATACGATAGCGAGGCCTTAAAACAAAGACGTAGAAACCTAGGATACGGCAACATAACACCTGGACCCGGGCTACCTGCTGCTGGGGTTTTCGGTCCACCGTTTTCGTAGTCGCTGCTTTTTTACACGCGCGCGACGCTTCCCAGAATCCTTCCTCTCTCACTCTCTCTCTCTCTCTCTATCTCATTCTCTCTCTCGAGAGAGAGATTTTTAAATTCCCAAACGCCTGTAGTCGGTATTAATTCGTCGGACGATAACGAACAGAGGGGACGGGGCGCGATCGAACGTCGCTTCGCGGATGCGTTTCTCCGTCCGGTGACGTCAGCCCGGCGAATAACTCTTCCGTGAGAGATCCGTGAAAAGGTTGTGTCCCGGGGAGGACGGGACCGGGCAGCGCGGTCGAATCGCTCGTTTCGAGAAAAGGTTTAACGCAATTCAATGGGGTATAACAAATTCCACGATTCGAAGTCAGAAAAAGGGATCGGGCCATCGGGACGGGAGGCCCGGCTCTCTTCTGGCACTGTTCCGGCTGCTACGCGGGCACTCTTCTGGCCGGCTCGGCCGCCTGCCCGTGCTCGGCTGACTACCTGGGACCCCGAGCTCTCGAACGTGTCCAACCGTTTCCCTTCCGAAGATCCTCCTTCATACATATCTACACATATATTTTTTTTAATTTCGGAGTTTCACCCGACAGAAGAGGATTAATGGGTGCTCCGAGGCAACGAAACCGTGACGCAGGAGGAGAGAAGGAGAGAGATCGACCGGCCTCGCTCTCGCTCTCTCTCTCTCTCTCTCTGGGTATCCTGAAACACCCCATTCCGTCCACCCCAGGTTGCCAGGTTCCTCGAAGCAGGAATGCCATAATCTAGATAACCGAGCATAATAGAATACCTGGACCTGGACTGGTTGCTTTCTACCTCGTTGCACCTTCACCTTTTTTTCTCCCTTGCCTGTGCCAGCTCGTATCTCCTCGCTCCTCTTCGCCACGGCTCCCTCTCTTCCTCGTCCTTCTCTCTCCCCTCCCCTCCCCTCCCTCCCCTACCCTCTCCGTCTCCTCGCTGTTCGGTTCGCTCCGCTCCTCCGAACCGGGGGCTCTCGCCGCTCCGTTCTCCCGTGTCCTGCTCCACCCAGCTGGCCTGTTGATCCAGCTTTTCCAACGCGATCGTCATCGACGATCCCTGTGTTTCTCGGTGTCCCAATGACAGGGCCGAGCAACAGCAGAGGCAGCGGCGGCAGCAGGCATTCCTCGTGCTCGACAAGAGACTAGGAATGCCGATACCTACTAGCTGGACGGCGAACCACCCTGCGCGCACCTCTCTCTCTCTCTCTCTCTCTCTCTCTCTCTCTCTCTCTCTCTCTCTCCCCCTCCCGCTAGGACGACACGTGTTTTCCAGCGGACCGCCGTCCACCGAGAAACAAGGGAAACTGTTGTCGGCGGAGCCGGCGGACACGATCGTATCGGGTTTCTTCGGCGGATCAGAAGCTCCCTGCGGCCCCTCTCGGCGCGCACACGTGTATCCTAGAAATTTCGTGAATGTCCTGATGAGACCCCGGCCGGGGCACCCAGTCCTCGTTATTTCTTCCCTTGTTAGCCGTTCGGCGATAATTTAACGCTGTCGTCCGTGGGATCGGGCCACGCGGTGTCACGCAGCAGCGGCGACGGCAACGGCACCGATCCAACCGCTGGCCGCAAAGTTGCTCGTCGATGTAACCGGCGCACTGCCGTCTCTCTCTCTCTCTCTCTCTCCCCCCTTTCCTTATCGGCGGCAATAACTTTCGGGAAATCCGAGCGCGGGAGGCCATAATTACGAGATCGTCGTTCCACGAAGAGACGAGGCCCCGCGAAACGTGTGCGCGCCGGTCGGCCAAGCCAGATGGTTTCCACCTGAGCCATGGGAACGCGGAGCTACGGGAAGTAAAAGTTGCGCGGAGCCCACCCTCCCCCTCTCTCTCTCTTTCTCTCTCTCTTTCTCTCTCTCTCTGCCGCGTTTGGAAAAAAATCGATTCGACACCGGTCGCCGGCCGCCGTTAACGAACCGATCCCGAACGAGCCCTGGCATTCACAGAATTTTAATTCCTATCCGAGCACGCCGGAACGAACGATACCCGGCAGCATTCCGGGATTGTGTCTACACCGGGAAGGCGTCGTGCCGCGATCGTTTGCTTTTACGTTTATGTCGCCGTTACGAAATCTCGGTTCCAATTGTCCTTCCACTCGGCCGATACGGATCGTTGCCCCGCGACTCTTTATCTAGATGGATCTCGACTGCCTCGCCGTACACGAAACCACGGACCCGGCTTGGAGAGGTCAGAGCGCGCTCTCTCTCCCTCTCTCTCTCCCTCTCTCTCTCTCTCTCTTTCTCGCGCCTTTTCTCTCTTTCCAGTTCTCTTCCTTTTTCTCTTTCTTTTCCTCGTTCCCGCTTTCCTCCTTTCTTCCATCCCGTTTGTGTGTTTCACCGCGCCGGGCTTCCCCACCTCTGTCTCGCCGTTTCGCCGCGCTGCCGAGTGAAAACGCGCGCCGCTCGGTAATTAAACATTTTCGCGAACCGGAGACCGCAGATTAATAAAAGCCACCACCTCCTGGTACGGATCCAGGCTCCGGTTACTCTCCGGCGACGTTCGACTGTATTATATCCAAGCGTACTGATAAGCGTTCGCGCCGTTTACCTTCCGGTTATGCTGATAAAGCGTACGCTGAACGGTGCTCGTAAGCGACATTGATATAGAACCGCGCGCACGGAAAGGACCGAGAGGCTTGCACCTGGGTGTACCGGGGTGGAGCGTCTTCGAACGAGAAAACCTGTTCGTTTTGACTCTAGCCGCGAGAATGGACTTCTTGATCGAGAAAGACGGGTTCTCGATTGTGCCGGAGAGCGTGATGAAACTGGTTGCAAATGCACTTAATAATATAGTACACTGCCCTCGGTGATCTCCTTTCCCAGAACCCAGCCCTCGGCTACCACGAAACGAAATCGCCTAAGCGTTTTTCGAGTTTTCAGCTCGATTTAATGGTATGGGGGGGAACTTTAACTAACCGGCGACGCGTTAACAATTCGAGAATCTTGGATCGGGATGCGTCGAGATTGTAACAGACTTTGGGGAATTCTTTTTGAATTTTTCTCGGTCACGAGGTTTACACCTGGCTTACGTGACTTTGGAGTATAATTGTCTAAAACTGTGCAAGAGAAGAAAAATTGTCGATAGTTGGTCGCAAGTAATTTACTCAGAGATTATATGTTGTGCAAATAAATTATAGCAGCGACAAATTTTGGATAAAAATTGTTCAACTTTCACTGACTATAATTCCGCGAGAAATTATCGTAGGATAATGGCTTCTCTTTTAAATTAAAGGGGAAGGATTCAATTTTGTTCTACCGTTAATGCCATGTCATCAAAAAATTTTATAAAGTCTACGCCCTTTGTCAAATCAGACAATTTTCAATATGACAAACATGGTCTTATATTTAAAGAATTACAGTGACAAGGCTGTATCGAATTTAAAATCGAGAAATAGTGTATTAAAGTAGAGGTTTCAAGCTTTAATTTAAAATAAAAGCCGCCGCTCTACGATGATTTTTCGCGAATTTATTATTGGTCAAAGTTGGACAATTTTTATCAGAAATTTGTCCATGCTTGAATTCTTTCTAATTGTATATATACAATCATCTTCCGTAATTATTTAATCGTTCCCCTCGCACGCGCCGTCAAACATTTAAGCCAATACAAAATCAATACAGCAACATCGACGGAATTACTAGAAATACAGAATTTACACCGTGCACACCCTAACCAAACTACTAGCTCGATATTCTATAATCTAACGAGCAATTTCGCTCTAATTGAATTAATAAAATGACAGCAACGAACCAATCCCGGTAAAATCCGTCGTCTGATTAAAACGGTGCCCAAAACTTGTCCGCCGTCCTCGTGAATCGCGAAGTGGTGCACGCAGGCCCGTTTAACGATGTTTGAAATAACGCGTCGGCGTGGCCGCGCGCGCGCGCGACGAGACATAATTATCAAACTTTCGAGTTTTCTCTCGAATCTCGGACAACGCGGGAACGATGTAATTTTAAACTCGCCCGGGCAAGCCCGGCCCCGTGCCCGGCTCTACGAAAAACTGGGGAATACCATGGAAATCGATTGCTCAATTATGCGAAACGCAGTTAACGCTCGTTACCCTCATTATCGTCGATAATTTCATTAAAGAATTCCTCTCGACTGCGAAACGAGCGACGCCCGGCGTCGAAAATGTTCGCGAAATGGGCCGCACAATTATGAAATTGGATTCCCGTCACGGTCTTTCCGGGGGCAAAAAAAAAAGAAGAGAGGGGAAAGAGAGAAACGCGCGCGCGCGCGCGGCTTCGAACGCATTCGTCTGCGGGCGCGATCTCCCGGTGATCAAGACGCGGCGCGCGCGCGCGCTGCACGGACGCGAATGTAATTACTTTAAAAAGCGTTGCAGCGCCGCGTTAAACCGTGACCCGGCGCTGCGCGGCGCGGCGCGGCCGATCGGCTTCACTAGAATCGAAGAAACGAATCGGGAGCACCGCGAGAGAGAATAAGAGAAAGAGAGAGAGAGGGAGGCTTCGACGCGCCGCGTCGGCGTTTTATTGCGCTTAACCGTGCGTCGAACCGGTGACGGGCATCGATCTTCCGAATCGGCGGTGCGTGCAATTTTTAATTACTTTCGGCGATTAATACGCGGCGCCGGCCGCCGCGGACCAGTCACGGAGACGTCGAAATAAATATGCGCAGTCATCTGCTGAGTAATAAACTGGCCGGTTGTATATTTGCGAAAGAGAAAAAGAAGACGCGCGTTACAACATCATTACGGGGCGACCGGTATCTGTTGAAAACATCGGCCCCGTGAAAAAACAACGCGCCACGATCGAACGGGGCTCCGCCGATCGTTTCCGAGCGTTTCGCTCGCAGGTTCAATTTATTCCCGACCCACATCGCGGCCAGCCAGGGTTCAAGAGGCTGCGTTTAACCCCCCCGAGTGATCCGTGGAACTCGAGAACCCGGACTAGAGTTTTTCGTCTTCCGCCGTTTAGCGTCGTTTCCTGGGCGACGCGCTCTTTTATTTCGAAAGCGGAAAATATTTTAAAATACCTGAAAATACTTCAAAATACTTTAAAATACTTTAAAATATGAAGGAATTCGTACAGCAAATTGGTCGAATAAAATGGCCTGCTATATTATTTGTTAACGAATATACACCGTTACGCGAAGAGGACACTTAAGGGTTGAAGATTTCGATTATTATGTCTCAACACCCTGAGAAACTACATAAAATTATTTTACTCGATTAGAATCACAATAGTAAAATGCAATTGCGGGACAGCAATTAATTTTTAAAAAAGCCACGAGCGTTCCACGGATCGTACGCGATTAATCCGTTCGAAAACGAAATTTTTCGTGAGACCCGACCAGTCGAAAAAGTCCGGGCGCGACTTCATTGTCATGCTCGACCCGTTGACTCGATAGTGAAATACGTCTCCATTGTTCTTTACCGAGAACGCATACCGCCAATAAATCACGCAAGATTTTTGCATCTCGCGGTCGACAAGTTCGCGGAACGGATGCGAGTCGGGGCCCAGGGCCCGAGAATCACGCCTCGACATTAATTTCGCCTCGATTTCCGTCGTTTAGACGCGGACGAACGTTAAGAGGGTCCGAGACATGACGAGAGAGAGAGAGAGAGAGAGAGAGAGAGAGAGAGAGAGAGATGAGAGCGAGTTACGCTCTCGCGGGGCCGGAACGATTCCCTTCGGGGTGATCGTGGATCGTTATCGCGTGAAAGAGTAGTCTCTCTCTCTCTCTCTCTCTCTCTTTATCTCTCTCCTCGCAGTTGGCAAAAAGCGCAAGACGAGCGGCACACAAGCTCCAGATGCGCGATCATTTGTAATATTTAATTATGGGCGAGTCCGCGTGGAAGATTGTGTCCCGCTACTTTGAATCGAGGGGAGGATTTTTTATCGTGCGTTTTTCTCTCTCTCTCTCTCTCTCTCTCTCTCTCGACCCGTCGTTTTCGCCTCTTTGCCGTGCGATTTAGATCACGGGAACCGATGGGGTCCCGAAAAATCGAGGTATTTTAATTGAATCTCCGGCCGGATCGGTCACGAAATTGCCGCGGCCGGCAATTTTTCTTTGTCGAATTCCGCGGCGGCTCTCGTCTCCCATATACAAAGTATTATATCGGAATCAGATATAAACGGTCGCTCGGGCCGATAAGACGATGATCCGCGCGCGAGCGTATCGCATGAAAAGTTTTTGCGGCCCGGCGCCCGAATCGCTGCCGGGCCGATCTTTGCACCTCGGCGCGAGTCGACCGAACCCGCCAATCCGGCGTTATAAAAATACGGGTGATCACACGAAACTGGATAGCGTATCTGTAACGGCGACCGCGAGGGCAGCAACGAGGCGTACGAGAGCCGCGATCAACCGGGCCACGGGTAGTCCATAATGCCGGGGCAAATTGTCGGGTTCGCGCGCGCGGCGCAAAATGCGTTGCGGCGTCATTTCCCAGCGGCGTTCTTCTACAAATTATCGATAACTCATCGGGGCAAGATCGGCCGTAATTTCCCCGTCGTACGAGGACGTTGTTCCGCCACGAAAATCCACCCCGAGGACTCTCTCTCTCCCACCCCCCACCCCCCGTGGCGACCACCGTTCCGCGCTCGGTCGGACATTGTTGCGTCCCGCGTCTCGCTGGAGACCTCGCCCCACCCCACCCCACCTCCGACCCCGGGGGTGTTCCGCAGTCGCGTCACGTTCTTCGATCTTCTCATTAAACGATCCACGGACGTGTGATGATAATGGAAACCGAGTGGTTCACCGCATTCCTGCGATTCTTTTTCCGCAAAACGTGTATAATGACTCTATAATACGAAACCTCGGGCCTGCAACACTGTTCCTCTCATTATGCGTTACACAAGCCGGGGGGACGCCCCGAGAAGTTCGCAGCCAACGAGAATTTCGTTAATCGCGGCCTCGTTGCCCGGCCACATTATCGCGACGGGATCTCTCGGCCCGTCGGACCGGTGCACGGTAACCCGTTCATTCGTTTGTCCCGCGACTCTTCTGCCAACTCGATCGAATTTTAGTATTTAGGGCTTAACACGTTCGCGGACAGTCATAACTTTACCGACTTACTGTGCTCGCCGTGGAGCGGCGCCACATCTCGCACATTTTCCATCTGGCGGAGCTGATTAACCTCAATATCGTTTCAATATTATTTGATCGAGAATAACCGACAGAACCACCGCGAATTTGGTAATTAATGCCACGACAGGAATTTTACAAAATCGATTATGGTCAGTTAAACAGCCCAAGGAAAGTTTAAGAAGCGTTTTCCATTGCTTTTGTTATCTTAATTAACCAGTTACTTCGACGAGTCCGACTCGCGATTTCAGATAATAATTTACTAAGTGCGAATGTCGGAATAAAATGTACACCTGACAACAATGCTCAAGCCTTCATGGAAATGTACAATGGACGCAGACTAAACATAAATCTTCTTTCTCTTCGAAGGGATTATTGCGAATCAAAAGGTTCTAGGTCATTCCGTCGGTAAGGAAAATAGATCAATAATCGAACTATTCAGAACATTTCCGCGTTTTGCTCCATTTAGAACAATACGTTCTTGCCTCCATTGAAAAACTATAGAGGAAGAGAGGGCGAAAGAGAGAGAGAAAGAGAGTGAGAGACCTATAAGCGCAACGACCTCGGGCAAAAACGAATAGAGGATGTAGATGGAAGTTGGCGCTGCCTAGAACAACCGACAGCACGTTTTGTATTGACGTTCCGCGGAACGAATTTCAGCAACCATTCCCCGTCTCGATTCTGACTGGTAACAAGCATCATCAGAGGCCCGTAATAAAGATGTTCGGCCTAGCTGAGCGAGTTCTACACGGGCGATCCACTCGAGCTTCCTCTATTCATCGATCCCTAGACAAACAGCGCGGGGCATTCAAACGGGGATGGAAAATATTGTGTTAGCTAGACGCGGCGGGTTGCGTGCCAGAAACGGTTCCTAATGCGATTCCGATGTACGACCGTGAAAGAGGTTCGCGCAGAAGAACAAGACGGGAAGCGCGTTCGCCGGTCAAGGAGCGAAACGGGGACTACGGATGATTCCTGCCGTCGCTGACGCGGGCCGGGCCCGCTGGGTGCGGCAGGAATCATTGCTCGCGTTGTGCACACAGACCGGATGCGGTAAAAATCTTTTTCCCGCGGTCACGCGCCCGTGCGTCGCCGCCCTTTGCGCATACTTCAGGGACTGGTTCTGAAGTGTCGCGTTTGTCATCCTCTTCTCTATCCTTTTCGCGAAATCCTCGACTCCGCGGCAACGACGACGACGACGGAGACGACGGCGACGGAGACAGAGACGGCGACGGGGATAAAGGCGGTGAGGAACGCGGTCTGGCGTGTTTACATTCGCACCGGCCGGTTTGCCACGGATTTTCTGCGGCGGTCGGACTGCACCCCGGGACCGGGGACGACTTACGCTCGCCGTACACTGAATGGCCACCGGTCCCCGAGGGATTTACGTTCCTCTGAATGGAGGTTAAACGCGAGCACCCGATACAATAAGGCCGAACACGTCGGCCCTCGCTTTTCGCCGGCTCGGCTCCTCCGCCTTCTCCCCCGCCTCCACCTCCTCCTCCACCTCCACCTTCTCCTCCTCCTCCTCGTCCTTCTCCACCGTTCTTCTTGTTCGTCCTGCTGCTGGCTGTGTGCTGGCCCGAGCGGTGCGTACGCCAGGACCAAATAACGCGGCGGCCGAGTACGCTTTAAGCGCAGTGTAAACAGGACGCATTGAGATGTTGCAGACCACTCTCGTCGGCCGGCAAACACCCTGCCCTCGGTGACTGTCTCGAGATGACGAACAAACTACGCGCCGATGGGTCCACCACCACCACCACCACCACCCGAGGGAAAAATTCAGCTCCCGGGGTGGTCGAGAGCCCGCTCGGAATCCCGGAATACACTCCGATCGGCATTTAATCCCGAAATCACGGGGGCGCAACGACCGCGAACGAACAACCGACGATTTGCCGGGGAGCGAGAGCTCGGTAAAAAGTCGATGACAGAGCCGCGCCCCGCTGATTAATCGAACGCTACGCCGGCCTCCCATTAAGTCGGCCCTCTCTCCCGTCGGGAGGCCCCGAATTATTCTAATCCCCTAAACAGTTTTTACGCGAACGGGCTCCCCCTTTTCGGTGTCGTCGGTGGCTCGCCACCCGGGGGCGCGGTTCCGCCTCGGACCTCGAGGAGTTTCCTCGCGACGACGACGCGCGCGGTTTTCCGTGGAATCCCTTAAGGACGACGCGCGCCTCGGTACGCACCGTATGATCAGCCGAAATATTCATGAATATATTTCGCATATTACACGCATCCCCGAAATGCGAAAGATGTTATTACCGCGAGAACGGCGCTCGGACCCGGCGAAGACCGTGGACGGAGAGAGAGAGAGAGATCGGGCCCGGGCTCCGCGGGGCGAGCATCTCGTGTACCAGGCACCGGGCAAGAAAATGTGCCACGTAATGCGCCGCGGGCCCGAAACCAGAGGATGACCAGGCCGAGGAGAAACCTCTCTCTCTCTCTCTCCGCTCTCGGTCTCGGCGATCGGAGAAGGAAGGTGCGAGAATGAGAGAGAGAGAGAGAGAGAGAGAGAGAGGCCGAACAAGTAGCCAGGGGCAGATGCGCGAGCCCAGAAAAAGAAGCAGCTGCACCCTCCGCGGTACTATCCTCGACTTTGCGCCGCGATTCTATGGAGAAGTCTCCCCTAGCACCCGACTTCGCCTCCGTTTCACGGAAAGAGAGCGATACGCGTTACCAAATGCTCGCCGCTTTCTTGCCCGTGGTCTTTGCCGACCGGCGGACCGTGGCGGAACCCGTGAAATCCTCGTGCCCGATACGAAAAAGCTTCGCGTTCGAGGCGTACCCAGAAAAGAGGCCGGTTTTCGGAAGAGATCGCTACCCTAACCGACACAACCACGTGGCACCTTGTCGCACGCTTTGACGCGCGCGCCGCACCGTCGTTTACTATAGTCGTCCTCCACATTTGCAGCAGTTTCTATTGTCCATCCATTGTTCAGGTTTGAAAGCGTCCACATTTTAGAAAGCATCTCTCGATGTCACGATTCGATTTTTGACATTGAAAATACCGTGTCGGTTTAAACAACCGAAGTGTCTTTGTGCGAAATAAACATTCTGTACACCGATTGCAAGAAACAGGGAATTTTATAAGTAATATAATCGAAGTGCAAAATTCCTCTAACGGTGGATTTAACCGTTTTTAACCGTTTTGTATTTCATCTGTTCAGTCGTAAACGCGTTTCCTCATAAGGAAAATATTTTTTAAAAACAGCTGACTTGGAAAGACATGTACTTTAATATCCTTCGTTAAATTATACATTTGATGAGAGCATTCTTTTTCCCTTTTTATATACGAAACTTAATGTCGCATCGATTGCAGTGATTATTAGCGACGACTATTAGTTCCTTTACACTTTATTATATAATAAGGTGGTATAACAAACGTGGAGAAAATCAAAGATGTAGGGTATAATTGCTCTTTCCGTCGATTAAATCAATTAAATTTAATAATCACAGAGTTTCACTTGCACGCTTTTCGAATAGATTGCAACAGCTCACTGGTTAAGAAACAATAGAATAAATACCCTTAGCCAAGTTTACTTTATAGTAAAAATGATGAAATTCTTCGATAAATTTAATCTTGTCATTTTTATAAAATACCACAGGTTGGTCGGTTTTAGAGCTCGGTAGGTATAGTTTAAGCCTTCAGTCGAATGTTAAAGAGCTCAATAAAAGGAGAACGATTTATTTCGTTGCTTCACGCTACTGATTCGATAGCTTATTATTCCCGCCCGTTGCTTCTATTTCGAGACCGGATTAAGTCTTCGAATAGGCACCAGACGAGTCTCGAATCTAACTATACGCAACGTATGCGGTTCGAATTCTTCGCTGCCTAGAACTCGATTACGCAAAAAATTCTCGGGCCGCGCGAGCGCCGGCTAACCGGCAACGCCACGATTACATAGAGCTCGTAAAAACAAAATCGAATTGACCCGCGCGAAGATCGGCCGCGTGTAAAAACCGTTCGCGGGCCGAACAGATCCGTAATAAAACCGATGCAATCGATAATGACATCTGGCCGTGCTTTTACGAGTTTCTCAAGCTGCAACGAGGAAGTGCTGCGCGCGCCGCGACCGCACGATAACAAGTACAAAGTGTGAGTAATGTTGACTTTACGAGATTCGGATTAGGTCGGTTCAAGTCAACATGCAAGCCGGGAACGAGACCCGGGCGACGGAAATTGTTCCCAGGTTGAAATTTCGAGTTCCCCTTTTATCAACGGGATACCCTTTATCTGCTGACCGAGGGGTAAAGTGACCTTGGTCGACGGGATCTATAACTCGTTTCGCTGCTGGCGAATATTAGAGAGGATTTCTCTCTATTTAGAAGAGAGAAATCGCGGGAAGCAATATCGAAGGGAAAACGAGAGAAAGAGAGAGAGAGAGAGAGATAGTCTCGTCGTGAGTGGGCTAACTGGTAAGATGAAGCAGCCGGTGTAAAGGATCACGAAATTGCGGAGCCCGGCCAGCCAGCAGCGCGCCAGCTTTTCGCTTTGATAAGAATATCTCGCAGCCGTATCTCACAAAGGTTATACAATATTTCTCGTCGAACGTTATCAAATACGCCGAAGGATAACTGGCTTCCGAGAAGGAACAATCTGCCGATGCACGATAAGCTTGTTAGTCTGGAACCTGGTTGCCTGCCTCCCTGGTCGCCGCTCGCCCCGGCCCCCGCCGTTCCCGGCGTACCCCGTCAAGCAACACTGAATCATAACTGACACCGAATTAAAAGCAAAGTCCTTGTTACTCTTTCCTCTCCGGCCGGGCAAGCGGAGAGGCCGGGCCCCGGCGAAGCCGGCTCCTTCTGCCTCCCCCCGCGCGCCCTCTCTCTCTCTCTCTCTCTCTCTCGCTCTCCTCCGTTCGCCATCCGTCGCTTCGTGGTAATTACGAGCACACGGTGTTTATAAAAGGTGTTGCAATAAAGTTAAATTAACCTGTCCTCGCCAGCCGGTCGTGCGTATCGGGTTCGTTAAACATTTACATCTGTCAGTGGTCGGGATCGGCCCCCGTGACGAACCGGCGCCTCTCGCTGAATTTTAGAAAACACCGCGACGCCGTCGTCGTCGTTCTCGTCCGTTGTAGTCGACGAGCGGGCGCGCGCGCGCGCGGGTGTCGCGTTGTTAGGTGCCGTTCCGGTCGTTGTAGTCGTTGTCGTCGTCGCGGCGATATCAAATTACGCTCGTTACGCCGCGACAACGCGGTCTTGATTAACTTGTCCGAGAGTTGGTATGTAAACGACGCGACGACGGGAAAGTAACAGCCCTGACGAGTTTAACGCGCCGCCACGGAGAGGAAACTCCTTAAACTGAATAACGCGAGCATCGGGGGGGTTACGTAGACGGCCTTCAGCGACTTTAGCGGAACAGCTTTAGCGCGCCTCACCGTAAATAGAATAGACCCCGAACACGCTCTCCGCGACGCGATCGTGTCTCTGTCTTCTGGAATCTCGGGACGAATCTCCGCCGGGCCGGCATAGATTCCATGGAAGGTACACGGTCGGAGCTCGCGCGGGATACGCTCTTTGCTACCCCTGCGCATCTAGCTCCGGTCTAGGGCGTAATTGGACGCGAAAGGCTGAATGTTTCATCGATTTTCACCTTTCCGAGACAACCTCGCTTCAGCTATGGAATTTTCGTCGTGCTGTTTTCCTCGTTATCTAGGATATCTTATAAATAGATTGCGGATAGGATGCATTTATGGCTGATGTGGAAGGTGGAGTTCGAATTACAAAATCATCATGGAATTTGAAGAACGCTGACTTTAAAACTTTGTAAACTTTTTATCGTACGATTAAACCATTTAATAATTGAACCATTTAATTAATTATTATACTATTAAAACCACGAGTGAATGTACATTTATTTAATTACATCATACTTCGTACTCGTAATTATTTCGACAATTTGCTTTTGCATCCGTCGAAATTATCCTTTCGCATTGTTATCACATTTTCTTCATCACGTACTCGCTGTTACCGTGCCCGTGCTCGCAGTTGCCAGTTATTGGTTTCGCTTCGATTCGCTTCGTTTTATCTCGCAACGGTCGTTCGGCCGCGAATAAAGTAAAATACAAAACAATCGAACGTTCGATTGGCCGCGAAAGGGTGAATTCGTTTGCTGGAACACTTTCGCATCGGTGGCGGAACGGGAGAGAGACCGGGGGATTTTTTTGCGTCCCGGCCCGGAGGATTTTCTTGTCCCGAATAAATTCCTGCGAGAGGTATTTTTTAATCTTGCGGAATTAAAAAGTCCGCCGTGGCCGGGTCTGTGTCGACGGGATACGTCTTCCGTGTAGCAGGTGCCAAATCCGTAACCGCTTAATTAGCGCGACTCGTTTCCAAGGATCGCTGGAAATTACGTGTTCGTGCACCACATAAGAAAAATAGACGAGAAACGGTGCTCTCCCTGCCGAGTGGAAGGTGAAAAGACGAGAAAGAGAGAGAGAAAGAGGACGAGATGGAAAGAGAGTGGAGCACCGGTTATCGAAGGTTCAATCTTCGGGCCATGGGGCCGGTCAATATATGGGATTCTGGGGATACGGGGGAGGTAATCGATTACCATGGGACCGATCTTTTCTCCTCCTTATTCCCTCTTTTTTCCTTTCTGCTCGTTTTCTTTTTTTTTTTTTTTTCTTTCCCCGGTCGGTACGCGCGCCCCACTCCTCGGCGAGTCTCCCAACCCCGGGCTCTCTCGGACCGACGCCAAAATTTATACCTGGCGGCTGCTACGGAGATGCACCCTCGTCTGAATGGAGGCAGGGCATTCAACGGCGCCGCGAACTGTGAAACGAAAAATATATGGTTTCCAAAAGAACAGCCGTAGGTCGATCCTCGAAGGCGGAGGAGAAACGGGCGATGCAGCGGCGAAAAGAAAGAGAGCCTCGAGAGAAGAAGAGGAGCGAGAGGGAGGGGCGGAGGGCCACGGCGTACACACGCGGGGCGAGAGAAACGAGACGAACGAGGAGGGAAGAATGAAAGGAAGGTGCGGAGAGAGAATAAGAGGCGAGAAAGACCACGGCCTGGAGAGTCTCCTGCGAGAGTAGTCTCCGTAGGGAGAAACGAATTCTTTGAATTTTCGAGACCGGCAAGATTGATGCTGAAGAACGTTCTTAGATGTCTGTAACCGTGGACGGTATTGTCGACAGACAGTCGGACGTCTAATGACGAACGATGGGGGCTTCTTGTCGTTCCGAGCGGGCCCCGACGACCCCCCCTGCGCTATATCGGTGATCTACCGGCGTCGACCCGGGTTTAGAAAACCATCGACGATTCGATCGTTGCTGACACACGGCATTAGTCGTCCGGCGGACCGTCGTTCCCCACCGCGCCGGGCACCGGTGCGATAATTAAAATGCGGCCGGCGGTGGGTCCCTCGCGTTGCTCGATCCGTCATAATCTGCCCTGACGTGGATCAGTCATCCGCAATTATTTAATCCTCTCTCTCGCCTACCGGCGCGGACTCGGACGCACTTGGTCGCAACGTAGAAAGTCGTTCGGGCATGACAACGTCAGTTACCCTCGAAATTTGCTACACGCGGATACCCGGCTCCCCGTTCTCCGCCGAGTTCAAACATTACAAAATCGTTCGCAAACCTGCGATCTCACCCTCGACCTCTCTCCCTCTCTCTCTCTCTCTCTCTCTCTATCTCTCTGTCCCTGCCCCATTGTGCTCGAATAATCTCGCCCGGGATACGTCAGCCTCGAAACTCTGACCGCGCCGTACCAGCACGTTCTATTCCGAAATTCTCACCTCTCGAGTTCGAAACCTGTAATACACTTCGCACACCTGCCGTATAATCATTCTTTCTATTCCACAGAGTTTTGTAGAATTCGCGAACGATTGTCCCGATTTGTGAACGAATTTGAAGAATTCGTGAACGATTGTCCCAGCGATTAATGCACCGACGAATTGTGCGTTTCATTGAATTTGTTTAGACTTATGATTTGTATCATTGTGCACACTTCAAACTGGAAATGCATTTAATTGAAAGTATTAAAGTATATCCTCGTCGAAATCAGCATAGCGATTAGTAAAATGGAAGAGCCGTACCAAAGAGCTGCGATCCCTTCACGTAACACCAGAAATTGTTGTTTCGATGAATTGTTAATCGTCTGCGAGGAAGGGTCATGTGAAAGACAGGATTAACAACTCGGTTGATTCGTAGCGTACCCGAGGTGTCCCGCGAAGCCCGAGTACCCTACATAAAAATCCTCGTTAAAAGTTTGCCCGGCCAGGAGGGGGGACGGCCCGGG
Source organism: Augochlora pura (assembly GCF_028453695.1). Classification (NCBI taxonomy): domain Eukaryota; kingdom Metazoa; phylum Arthropoda; class Insecta; order Hymenoptera; family Halictidae; genus Augochlora; species Augochlora pura. The sequence continues at coordinate 3,043,943 of NC_135781.1, forward strand.
ATCCTCTTAAACTTGTTTTCGAGGAGAAGCTCGCAAACCCAGGAACGATCCTGAATGATCATTACCGTCTCTAATCCCCCATTCATGGACATTAAACTGTTACGCCGCGTTGCCCCGGCACCCGATCGGCCCCGGCTCGAAAACACTCGACAAAAAAACCCGACGCGACAAAGTACCCCGCGAACTATTAACCCCTGGCAACAATGCCCCGGGCAAACAAAAACGCCGTCCTCTTGTCCGCAATAATTTTTTATCCCATGGCTGGCTCTCTCTCTCTCTCTCTCTCTCTCTCTCTCTCGGTATCTGGCACAATGGGAGAAGAGAGAACCTTTCCCGAAGGATCCAGATCGAGCGTGGAGCGTGACGTCGCCGTGGCCCCGAGCGGCGCGGCACCCCAAGCCCCGGGACACTCACAATCAAGTGGGCCATTATTTGCCGAAAACTCGACAGGGTCCGTGGTCGAAAAGAGGGGGGGAGGGGGTTGGAGGGGAGAGAGGGAGCCGAAGGAAAATCGTCGGAGATAAAAGGGGATGCTCGAGAGACATCAGGTATCTGTGGATCCTGCTGCAACACCGTGGCGTCCCTCCACCAGGTATAGGCGACCTTCCTCCGCGCGGCCGGTCCTTGGGACTCGAGGGGCGAAAGACGCGAGCGAGCCGGTGCTCTCTCGGTGTCGGACAAAGGCGAGACGATATGGCGGCTATGTGCGATCCGCTCGCGCGCGGAGAGAGAGTCCACCGCCGCGCCGCGTGCACACGCACCGTTAGGCCCCATTTGTCTAGAACGCCAGGATTTATGCCGGGGCTACTCCGCCCTTGGGCCTTGGAGAGTTCCACCGATTTACTTTTATGGGCCGCGGTGCCGGGCCACGTGAAAGCGGGAAGTCTGGCTTGCGGATGGCCCTCCTCGGTCGTTGCACAAGGAAAAATGCGGCGGAGAAAGCACGGGGAATGGCGAGGAATCGCGGCCGCATGTGCGAGCAGGGGCGTGTCGCGGAACCACGGGCGATGGAGATGAAAAGAACGCGACATTGTTTTATTGAAAGATAAACGAAGCGATGGGATACAAAGTTCGACGGCTTATTCGGTAAATAGGGAATAAATTATGTGCGAAAGCGAAGCAATGATGATCGACCTATAGTAAGCGGCTATACTACACAACATTGCCGAAACGTTTCCCCTCCGCGTTCTTCGACACGATCGAATTCTCCGGAGCTCCTTAAACACGCATTTCGAAAATCTTTCGGCGCGGCTAATCTCCCCATAGCCCCTTTCTTCCGTGTCATTTACCCGGCCCGTCGAAATCTCTTCCATACCACGAGATAAATACGCGCGATCGTTCTCCCCCCCTCGCAACAAAGACGAGTACCTCTCTCTCCATTTGTCTATAACGACCTGGGATTCGTACGAAGGTAACCCCGCCCTGAACCCGGGCCCGCGGGGGCCCCGGCTGTTCACGGGGCACGGCTTAAGTGTCCGTGGCCGCGTCGAAGAAAAAAAAAAGAAAGAAGAAGAAGCAAAGGGGCGCGAGAGGTGGAACGCGAAAGGTTCCTCAAGGTTGATTTCTACGGCACTTGCCGGCGGTATCGGGGCGCGGCGGCGGCGGACATTTTCTTCCGCCGTGTACCTCGGCCAAATAGAGCCCCTCCCCCGCCAGGCACTCGAAGCTATCCCCGATTATCCGGAGAGGTCCTTTGTCCCGAAGGACGACGCCGCACGTGGTGGGCCGGAGCCAGGTACACGGGCCGCGCGCAGCCCCGGTCCCCCGAAAAAGTCACGTGCGCGGACCAGCCGGTAAAGGTAAAAGTCGTCCCGGTGCGGCCCCGGGACGGCAAACCTCTGCCGCCTGCGTCAACGAGGACCGTGGTCCGTCGTGTTTACCCGACTGCTTAGCACGTCGTAAAGGGATGACGAGTCTATTTCCTTGAACCGAGTGTCGCGGCAGCAGGACGTCCTCTCAGCGCGGACGTCCGCTGCGGGGGAGGCTCGAGACAGCGACCCATGAAATCGTTCGAACGCTGTTTACAATGGAACAACTTCTTCAAAATCGCAACAATCGATTGACATTTCTCTGGAAACGCTGAAGAGCCTAATGTATTAGACAATGGCTAATAACTATGTTTAAAGACGGTCCAAATGCTACGCAAAGCAGAAAGATAAATCTCTCATTTATTACATCTTTCTGTACTCTATTTTGTTTCTCCTTCTGCAACAAAGGATTTCTCTACCCATACACGCGAATAAATAAATTGTCATTATAATTACAAATAGAAAGACTCGGCGCAAAGCGAGTTCAATTTGCCGCGCTCCACCTGGCATGATCCGGTTAAGGGTTAAAGAAGTTATTCCGTTTTACATGCAGCCTCGTCGCGCATCGCCTTCGCGGCTCGCCGTGTGTGCACAGAGCGAGACAGAGAGGCGGGTGGAGGAGTCATCGAAAGAAATCTTCGAGATGTTGACAGAGGCGGCGGGTAGAGGGGTGGGGGGCCGGGCGAGCAGATAAAGAGGCGGCGAGAAGAAGCAAGAGTTAAAAAAGTTATCTGCCGCGTGAAGAGGATCTGGCGCGGCCGAGAGTAAACGATAATCACGACTTCCTGAATCGGCGCTCGTTTCGGCCGCGGGGGCTGCGGCGCATCCTCGCGCAACAAGACTCGACCGGGAAACACATGCCGGGGCCGGGCATCTCGTTCGCGTGTTCCAGTCTGTTTGTTTACACGTCGGTACGTCGGTAAGGCCGGGGCCGCGAGGGGCGCCGTAGCCAGACACACGGGACACACGGGACACAGACCAGACGCGAACAAGAGCGGCCACTTCTACCCGCCGGTAGATTGTGGGAATGCTCCTCCTTGGGCATGGACGAAGCTAATGCCGAAGTCTCGATAATGGCAACCCGAATGTTATCGGGTTAAGTGGGAGCGTGGGTCTCCGGGGAATCACGATGTAATAAATTGCTTCCTGCGGGGCTGCATCGGGGGATATACTCCGAGTTTCCTGAAGATTCCAGCAAACCCGGGATGCCCCGGCCAGCGTGCAAACAGTGTCGTTGATTGCGGCCATACCCTTTCGGTAAATTAATACCGCGATCCGCCCGCGCATATCAAGCAACAAGCCTTGCAACGACTTGCCCTCGCTTTGGAGAACAATCGGCAACTTCAACTTTTATATTCATGATCGAGTGTTGCTTTTTTCAGTTCCAAGTTTCTGTGGGAGTCGCAATTATAATGTATGGTCTACCTAAAGTAATTACCAGACTGCGGATTTGATGATTTTATGCTCAATTTAAAAATACTATTACAGCACATTTGCTGTATTAACATCTTTCGAAGAAGAAATACTTTCCTATTTAATTTCTATTTTATATATACGCAAGGAATATTTTTATTCTGTATCAAGATTCATAGTCTAATAACTACATAGTCTAATAATTAGTTCACTATTTCATGCTCTGCCTATTCTCTTTTCCGATGGGTGCGTGACATCTGCAGTGTAATGACTGCCGCCTTTGATATATGTATTTATTATTTATAAGGGTGCACTTGGAAACGTTTGGCGACTGGCTTACTTTGATCCCTTGCTCGAGCGCAAATGAGGATTGTGTTGCCAGCGAGCAGCAGATTCGGAGTGTTTCCCTAGCAGTCTCAGCCCTAAAACGAACGCCGGTCAAACCGTTTACGAGCACCGCAATCACGACCCAACATACGGACGTCACGTGCGACAGGCCTAAACGAAAGACCCTTCACGAATAAATCACGGCGAACGCACCAGGCAACGAAACCGTAACTTGTACTGACCAATTCTCGTCTCCTCCAACTAGGACGATTTCTGACGCGTTTAGAAAATATTTGACAACCGCCACTCAGCTCTGCACGTAATTGATCGCAACAGAGCGAAACTGATGACGAATATAACGCAACCAGAATCAAAGTAGCGTGTACAGTACAATCAACGAAGAGTAGTTACTGGAAATAATTCAATTCATGGTCAAGGAACACTTCTGAAATCTTATTTAACACTATTTTTCATTATACAATTACTTTATATTATTTTATATGAATAACGATGTTTCATATTATATAATTCACTGCATAATTGCAGATAGCAAAGATGGGAAATAATTGTTATAAAAAATTAATCAAATAAGTCCTGAATCTCTCTAGCGGTAAATTCAGCAAAACAAGATTCGGTCATCACTAAAGAAAGTTGAGTTTCAAATGTAAAGTCACCGTCGCTATTGAATCGAGTAGTTTAAATTAATTTCAACGATTTCTATTCCACTTCGCCAGAAATCCTCTAACATTTTCTTGTTAGGCGGGAATTACGACGCCGTTAAACTCGTCGTACGAGTTCGCAATGATCCTGGAAGCAACAGGGTGGAGCACGTGTTCGCGGCCGCCGCGCAGATGCGTGGAAGTTTTCCGGCCGTTCGATCATGTTCGAGAAGAATCGTCGAACGACTGGAATATACACGCTCGGGGTAGGGATTCGTGAAAACGGCGGGGCGGTGGACGCGAAAACGGGGTCGCGACGTACGCGTACGGATCCCGAGGAATTCACGGGGAGGTTCGATCTCGCGGCGATTTCTCAGCGTCGACTTAGAAAAGAGAGAGAGAGGAGGAGGAGGAGGAGGAGGAGGACGTAGGGAGAGGGAGGGTTGAAAGAGGGAGCCCCGTCGCAGATTTCTCACCGATGCGACGCCGAGAAAAAGGATAGAACGTCGAGGATGCGCCGCCGTCTCGCCGTCCCGGTGCTGTGCGCGCGAGGAGACGCGAGCGCTGCGGCCAAGCAAAGGGTCGGGACGGGTGATTTTCCGCGAGTCACGCGAATTCGTGACTGAATCCCGAGAATCTCCGGCGATGTGTCACGCTGGTGTGAAACGTCACGGCACTAGGAAGTGACCCCGAACTGTCGCTTGGGCCCCGCGAGCGAGCGAGCGCGAGCGCGCGCGCGCGCGTACCTGTGCACGACAATGTCCATAAACAATGGGGGCTATCTCGGCAATATCAACACGATGGCCGGCAGAGGATCTGACCCAGGAACGGGGCCCTGACCCCGAACGTGCACCGGGACACGGGTTATCTTCCATATCGGCCGGACAGAAATGTCTCAATGCGCAATCCGGATCTTCGTCGAAGGTGCAAATCCAGCAACGGCGTTCTGTCTCTGTCAAGGAAGTCCGCTTGTCTAACGGATGCGGGAGAGCCCGGGTCCCGCGATCGGGACCGCCTCGGGACAGATTAATTATAAGGATTATGGAATCGCGACGGAGATAACGTGATTGATGCTCCTCCGCCGGCCGTTTTGTTAAGATAACAGAACAATGGAGACGGATGCTGCGGTTTACGGACAGGACGTTCGTTTCGCTGCCTCCGGGGATCGCGTGATTTACACGGAATATTCTAATGTTAATCTGATCGGGCTCTGAGCGCGCGCGCGCGCGCGTTTCACTTTCGGCCGGAACAAACGCGGAGGGCTCGCACGTACTCGCTAATTAGTCGGGAATCGTTGGACGCGGTGTCCGACGAACGGCGGAACCGTAATCGCGTTTCCTATGCCCGGGGAGTTTCGTTTGGTATTCATTCTTTGACATTCCTCGGGATGCCTTGAGTTGGGTAGAGTTACGTAATACGATCGTATTCCCTCTCCAGTTTATTTCTAGATGTCGCATCGACACTTTTTTGCTACGTATTAACCCTTTTCACCCGGAGACGACTCTGAGGCACCGTTAAAAATTGTTTCGTCGCATTCCAAGATAAACTTCAAATTACCAAAATTATTTGTTATTAAAACGTTGTTAGAATCGTGACGAGAATGCATAAAATGTATTAATTATAAATATATACTGTACTGTTGTATAGTATACAGGTGTAGAAATGACTGGCATCTGTTTCTTTGTTTTACAATTCCTGACAGTACGATACTGTCTGTATAAAAAAATCTTTCGATCAGCTCCTTCAATTATACTCACCCTAAAAGCAAAATCCTACAAAGTTTAAACGAATACAATCTCGTCATCCTTAAAACCTTCAGGTTTCTCTTTTATTAATCAACGAGCGGAACTTGTTTCTCCGTATCCGCCAGAGTAGATTGTAAAAGAATCCATATTTCAGATTCTAAACGTGTATCCACCTTTCATAAAAGTGTTTTCAATCGAAAATGATGGTTAAAAAAAGAGGCGGGTCTCGCATCGGGCACATTTATACGATATTCGTTTCCCCCGGCCGCCTCGCCGACTGGTTTCTCTGTTATTGCCGAGCAGCGGCGTCGTCGTCGTCGTCGGCGGCGGCGGCGGCGTCGGCCACGTGGATATCCCCGATAAGAAAAATATTTTCTGTGTACCTGAACGACATTGAAACGAACGAGCCCGGGTAACATCGTTCCGAAAAAGTTCGAAATCGAAATCCGGACGCACCATTTCCCCATCGTAGGTACAAACATTTCCATAACCGTAAACCTTTCATCGGGCTCCCTCGTACCCCGGCAGCTGGTATCAGCCATAAAACTGAAGAAGCTATAACGTAGCAAGGTCAGGCCGCAAGCTCCACGATTTCTTTCGAAAGCGGAGTGCTAATACGGGCCCAACGGTACTTCCCCGAAGAGTGGTCGTCGTTCTAATCGACGCTCGGGATCGCCATAAAGTTGCCGATCGTAAAATTAAATCGTCGTTAAATGTCACCGGGGGTCGGCCGATCTTTCGTTTGCTCCTCCGGGCACGATGACAGTGTACGGAGGAAGCGAAAAAAACAAACCAAAAAAAAGAAAAGAAAAGAAACGAAAACGCGCCGAGACCCCCGAAATTGGCCGCGCGGAGCGAGAGCAAATGGCACGGTCGAACATCCCGGCAAATAGTGGTCGAAAAGTGTGTAACCGGTATCGTTACGTCCCCATGAACGGCACTTTAAAACAGGTCCCCGTTGCCGCGCCCGCGCCCGCGTTCCCCACGAATACGAAATCTCTCTCTGCCCGAGGAAATTAAGCGGCGCGTCACGCACCCGAAGGAACGTATCCAACGGTTTCCGCGCGGAACCGAGCCCGGGCAATTAGCGGTTCCGGGGGGGGGGTTAATGAAAAGTCGGCCGCGCGTCCACGGCTCTATTAACATTGCCGGCGCGTCCTCCCGGTTCCTCTCTCTCTCTCTCACTCTCTCTTTCTCGTTGCCGGCGACGCGACGGTTCAAAGGCCGTGGACTGCGGTCGCTTTCGACACACTCGAAACGCCGCGCCGCGCCGCGGCTGATAAATCTGCGGCTACCGGCCCGCAGGAACTCCGAAAGCACGCGGCGGCGGCGGCGGCGTCGGGACGCCCCGGCGCAGCCCGCGCGCCGCAACCTTCGGGGTCGACCGACTATTTCTTCCGACGACGCCCGGCATTTGATCACCGATCGGGAGAGACACACCTCTACTTACCCCGGGCCCCGTCCAATTACAAAGCGGTGGCGTGCCGGCGCACATAAATTACGGCCGGCCTGGCTAATTCGAATTCCAGTTAATCCCGGGACTAACTCGCGAAATACCGCGCCCAAAATCCTCGATGCCTCCCCACCCCTCCGGCTCTCGTCCCCGCGCCTTCACGGGCGATACGTTCGCACGCGATTTCTCAGCTCGCCCGTGCGTTTCCAAGCGATTTTACGATCCCGCTCTCCGCCACGCCGAGGCCCCCGTGTCTTTTATTTCAATAGAGCGCGGCACAAAAGGACCGTTCCGAGATCCGCTCCTTGGAGAGTGTCAAAGATGTGTGTCACGGATCTTGTTGTGCCCGATGTCTGAACCTGTCTCCTACACCGTGCACACTCTACAGCCAATTGGAGTTTCCCCGCATGTGCATCCCGCTAGACCGCTTTCGAACAGACTCGGCTACAAGAAGAATCGTTCCCCGCTTCGATGCGCTTCAATGTGCAACGGTTGCTCCGCGAATCCTGAGCATCGATGACTGTACACGGCCCACGAGCTGCTATACGTACGCCACAGTTGCGGCAGAAAACTTGCAGTCTGCGACCGAAAGAATTCATTGTGCTGCGAAAGAAGGGGCAGTATTCGAACGCGAATAGCGCTAATGGGGTCACGAAACAAAGATTTGCTCCAAAAATAATCATCGGAGAATAGCTTCCCTATGGAATCGTCAAGGTTTATACGCCGACGTCGATACTCCCGCGTCGCGTTGTAATCGAAATCGGTGTAGAAGACGCGAAGAAAAAAGTCGAATCCGCGGATATTGTTGTTGCGTCGGGGTTGGATCGCACGCGCGCCGCGAGCGCGCCGAGTGCCTGCCGATTATAGAGAAGAATAGATCGTCGGCGTCACCTGTTCGAGGACTGCCCGAGGGCGAATTCCGTCAGGCGAGGAGGATCGTGTCGCCGCTTTCGTTCGCGGAGCTTGATAAATCGACGGTACGAGACGGAACCCCGAAAACACGTGCGCGGACGTGGCTGCGGCATAACGTCCCGTCGGACTATTTCTTTCAACGGCGGCCCTCTGATCTCCGGCCGACTCTGACACTCCGTCTAGCCACTTTAGTGCCTCCATTCCACGCCTCGCGAGGGAGGTGGAACGACGGGAGGCGAGAGCGCGTTTGTACGCTCCCCGGCTTTTAATAGGACGCTACGTCGCGGTACGCGTGGATCGATGAACTTTCGGTGAAGTCGCGCCACGCCGTCGGGGTATCGTGTTGTTCGCAGGCCCGGCGTTGCACACCAGCTCCAATCGGCGCGCGATCCACAGAGCTGTCTCGGCCCGTCTCCTTTCGATCCGGACCCTCTTTTTTTCTCTGTCTCGCGCGTCCTCGCGGGATCGACCGCGATCATTGGTCCACGGGCGAGCCAAGAAAATGGAGAACCGTCGGGGTCCGAATTTTCTCGGTTACCGCTGTTGCTGTCAGCGGTGGCTCGCGCATTCTTCTGCTTTCCGGAGATACGGTTACCACGTCTTCGCTCGAAAACTTGAACCATTTGTCGTATCTGACGCTCCGAGACGCGCGCCGGGATCATATGTCTGCTGCCGGTATGACCGTTTCCCTGTTGTTTTATTCGAGTTGGTACGTTGGAATTTCTATTGCGTTCTGTGGTTGAAACACTGACCGCCATTGCGAGTAGACTATTTTATTCGATGTAATTGGATAGGATAAATTTAAATCTGAGCTCGAAAAATTTAATTGTTCATTTAGAAAAGCGGAGCCCTTCTGTTCCAACGGTAATGCTTCACAGCAGGAAAGGGTTGTAGATATTACTTTCACTTCTTATTGGCCAGCGATTAGATACCATCGCGTGGTCAGACACTTGTAAAAGTGCCATTGGTCGCGGCAAAGAACGGAGGGGGTAGAAACGCGACGCCGCAGAATAAAACTGTATTTATACCGTCTGACGTATACTATTCGAACTCTGTAGGTATCTGGAAGGCCGACAGGAATTCTATTCCAGCACAGAGAAAAGTATTGATACAAAATCACGAATCAACGATACGTGTATCGGTCTATTTCGTCGGAAGAGAACCGTTTTCCTATCGCCAGCGATTCTCGGACGATGTCTTTGATGTCGGATATCTTGAGAGAAAAAGAGGAGGGACAGTCGGGTGACGCCGGCAAGGCGGGGACCTCGTAAATTTCACGAAATGCCCTCGTCGACTATGATCGCTTTGTCCTCCCCCCCTCCTTTTTATATCCATAAAGCACGCGGCGCGGCGGTGTATTCTTTCGCGGAAGATTTATCCCCACGGAACATCGTCAATTTCCTAACGACTCGGCGTTATAATGGAGCCGTATATTTTAAGCGGGGAGGGGGGCCCCTCGTCGATGCCCTCCTCGAGTTTCGACGTGTTTAACGCGAGCACCGCTTTCGCCCAGAATTACACCGCTACGAGCCCGGTCGCCGCGCGCAATCTTCGATAAAACTTCGACTGAACGGGCGGGCATCGAGAGTTCCGACCGGGAAGAAGCCGACGGAATCGACCGCAACCGCGCGATCGCGTGAGCGAACGTAGACCGCAGAGAGAGCGACGTTCCGGGATTTTTCGGGAATCGGCCAGAAATCGATCGCTGTTGTTTCATTCGCCGGTATTCGTTTCTTTTTTTTTTTCGGAGGCCCGATCGAGCACCGCTAATTCATCCGAAATCGCGTGAACCGGGCCGATCGCGGGAAACCGAACGGCGATGAGGGGGGCATTCGTTGCTCCCCGATAATAGGTCTCGCATCCGCGATCGTCCCGGCGCGGCTCCCTTCGGTTTCGTAGCCGGGACACAACCGAGCGCCCCGAAACCCGAGTGGAAAAATTACCGAGCGGCTCGTTAACTTTCGCTTCGTCTGCGGCCGCGGCCACGGCGCCCTGTTTTCGCTCGCGCTCGTAAATCCGCCCGGATTATCGGCGCCGGTGGAAAAACTCGCGGCAGATTAGGGCAATTAGAATGCGGAAAGAGAAACGATACTTTTCCTGCGATGCCTCCCGTGATTGCTCAATCCTCCGCTACCAGTCTCCCGTAAAATCGCGAAAGAAGTTTACATCGATCCGCGGGAGAAAGAAGCGTCTGGAGACTCGCGGGATTTCTCTAGCCGATGCTCCACAAAGATTCCCCGGTGCCATCGGAAATCGTTAAACGTTTCGTTTCTTAGTTAGCGGTAACGGTAAAACACGTTCCGGCTCGCGCGATGTACAGGGTGTCGGCTCTTGCAATTAATCCGTCTTATTACGTTCGCGTTATCGTGTCTCTCGCGTTTCTTATTTCCGTCGTAAATTCTCGGCGGAGCGTTTATGGACCTTTCGTCGTGCAACATTTCAGTCGTGTTTTTCACTTGCAGAGTACAGGCTCGTTGAAATATGGCGAAAAGGGTTAAGACAGATCAAAGAGCCGGAAAATTGAAAGAACAAACAACGAAGACCGATACGCGAGAATTAAAAACGCGTACAAGCTAACACTCTTTGTTGTTATTCAAAATGCGAACGTCGAATAAAATATTCATTGAATCCGCGAGAACAGTTTGTGCCGTTCCATTATTTCGAACTAATTAAAAATGTTCACAATGAAAATAGATTCTCCTTCCCGGCTGCTGCTTGTTGCAATCTGGCTGAAGAAATTTCATTTTCCGTGAACGCGAAGCTGGAAGTGCTTTTATTGTTTTCGAAGGAGCCGGACGGAAAAATTGTCGTCGACGCGAAGGACGGGTCATTTCGACGAGAGGGGTATGCAGAAAATGCAGAAGTAGCAGGAAGTCTATTCGAGTTAAGCAGGACGCAAAAATAGAACGGTCCCGAGACGGATTCGTTCGCGGTCGAAGGCAGACGCCGCCGAGGGAAGAATACAATAAATATTTGAAGTTAACTAATAATAACACCGGCTCGTCCTAATGGCACGGAGAGACGAAAAGACGCCGCCGCCGCCGCCAGGCCCCTCGCAGACGACAACGAACGACCGCGACGACGAAGACGACGACGACTACGACGACTACGACGACAACGACGACGACAAGAGAATCACCCCGCGCGCCTTTACATAACGCATTAATGTCGTGCATTAAATGGACCGAGCCGCGGCGCATAGTGGACCATCTTCGAGGAAGTTATTATAAATACGGCACGAGATCGTGGTATTCGTCACGGTACGGAAAGCCGCGGGAATGCGAATGTCTTTTATAAATAATTTAAAAGTTCGAACGGGCCGAGACCGTCGACGAGCGAACGGAAACCTGTGTTTCGGCAAAAATCTCGCGGCCGCCTTTGAAATAGATTTACGGGAGCCGGGAGCGCTCGCTGCATGAGGTGCTCCATTTTATATTTCCACCGCGAAGTAAGTTACGTCAGTGGCAAGTTGAATCTTCTTTATAGCCGGGCTTAAAAAGTTCTCCGGACCCGCGGGGTTCTTTCTCTTCCGCGGGGGGAGGGGGGAAGAAGCTCGCTCTACCGGCTACCGGCAATCGAATTAAGCCGATTCCGAGAACTTTTCGATAAATCGTTTACCTCGACGAAACAAAAGGTTAATGGGAGGGACACGCTCCGCGCACCGGGGAATCGGCCGTCGTCGTCGACTCCTCGAACCCGCGTCGCCGGCCGTAAAAATGTCGACGACCGTTTCACACGGAATTATACTCTGCACCGTGACGGGTGGAACACGGGTCCCTAGGCGGTTTCCAGGGTCTTTCGACGGCGAGCACACAGGATCGTCTAGGGGAGCAGCAATTACGGGGAGCACGTTACAAAATCGCGGCGCGCGGCAGGTGGAGAGATCGATACGCAACACCTTACCGGAACCCTAATCAACGGACTATCCCGTATTCCTATTTGTGTACGCATGTATAAAAAGCAACCGTGCCGACGCGTCCACCGGACCCCGCCACTTTTCCCGGCGCGCAGGTGTCGCGATTCGGCTGCCGTGACTAATACTCGAATTATCATAATTACTGAAACCGAGGAGCCCCACGACGGCCTCTCCGACCGAAGCCCGGGACGGTTCTACCGAAACTCGAAAATCCGGAGTCGCCTCAATGAACCGTCGGACCCGCTTAAATAATTCATAAGTGACCGTCCTGCCATAAATCGTCCACGCTAATTCCCGCGGACGTCGGGCCCCCCCCGTTAACGGACAGCCGGGAAAAATGTCCATTGTTCGCCGCTAAACGCAAGAATCCGGACGAGCCTTTGCACAGAGTTCGGCAAATAGGAAACTGATTAATGATTAACGATTAATGCGAGATCAGGTTTTCGATTCGTCGTTACGATTACGTGAGTTCATCAATTAATCGTGATTAATGAGTATCTTGAGTTCATTAATCGTGATGGGGAACATAGGTGAACAAGTAGTCATGATTAATGAGTAATTTATGTAAACAAGTGATCGTGATTAATGAATAACTTATGTAAACAAGTAATCATGATTAACGTCTAACTTATGTAATCGAAACAAGTGTAATCGTCAGTCATGAGTAACACAGTTAATCATTAATCATGTAACAATTACTTTTTTTTATTGTAATCAACTGGATAATTTGATGTTACGATAGCTAATGATAATTCTATATAGTTTTTAAAAAATCTGCATGTACTTCATATCTGAAAGGAGATGTCTCACTTTTTTTTTCTCATTCTCCTACCATAAGAAGTAGATAGTGGGTGAGATAGATCTGTGCAAGATACTCTGTGCCATCTTCTCGTGGACCGACATTATATAACGAAGACGTAGGCTTTCACAGTGGAATTTTTTCAAATATATAACGAAATCAAAAAGAATTAAATTTTTTAAGAAAAAGGATCACTACCTCCCGCACAAAGTATGCTAATCGCGTTCCAATAACTCCTGCTCCGTCCTCGAGTGACCTAACCGGCGCCTCGGTGACCGTCCAAGTAGCGAAACGATGAATGAAAGGGTCAAACGGGATGGTCCCTTATCCGGCAACGTCCAAGGACACATCCGCGATGCCTTCTCTGGTCTCTTTGCACTTTTCCTCTCTTGCCCCGCGCGTCCTCCCCCCCATCGTGCTCAGTTTACCATCCCTGTTTGGTCTCTTTGACGCGAACGCGAGCTTTGATATTCCTGCCAGAATATCCCACTTAAAGTTAGTGCATACGCCTGCGCTTTCTACGCTCGTCTCTCTCTCTCCTCTCTCCCTCTCTCTCTGTCATTTCGCCACCGCGGTCCATCTCGCCCGCACTATCGTTCTTTCTGTCTCGGTCGCATTTGCACGGTTCCCTTCCTCCGCGGACTCTGCGGTCCCGGTTATACCGTTTCTTCCTCCCCGGTTTCTCGCAAAGTCTTTGTCCCGCGTCTGGTCTCGCGAGCGGCGCGCGGTTCCGCGGCTTTCAGAGCTGTTCATCTCTGAACGAAGTCGGCGGATGCGCGCGACGAGAGCCTCTCTCTCTCTCCCTCTCTCTCCCTCCTTAACACGGCGAAACGAAGGTCAGGGATCGATGATTAAAGGATCCCTTTTGCAGGCCACGGAGAGAAGCGACCGGGGTGTCGTTTCTGCGTCGATCGTCCCGAGATTTCTATTGCTTCCCGGCGTTCCTTTCCGAGATCCTTGAATACCGTGAACCGCGGGTAGAACGACGGTAATTACGCCGATAGGAATCTCGCGTAATTGCGGCCCTCGGAGCGATAACTTTTTAGCTTCGGCTCCGCGCAGGGCCGCCTCTGCTTCCACTTTCTTTTTTTTCTAACGCGATCGCGGCCGGGAGAGAGAAACGACAGAGACTCACTCTCTCTCTCTCGCTCTCTCTTTTTCTCTCGCTCTCTCTCTCTTTTTCTCTCGACGTTTGAAAACGGGAAACACGGATAGAAACGCGGCGCGCGTGTAGGTGACTTCATACGCCCGTTCGATTTTGTATGCACCGTCGTATATAATGGCATCGCGCGTGTGCGTATATGCACGGTATATCCAGAGGGCCAGACACGCGTAGGCAAAGGAAAGAAGGAGTGACGGATAAAATTGATCTCGGCGAACGATCAACAGGAATTTCCAGGGGTCCCGAAACGATGGAGGTCCACGATCGGTGCACGCCCACTTTTTCGTTGTTCCAATTAGGCGGGGACCCCTTTGCGTAGGTTTTATTTGGTAGTTGATTGGTGTCGGCCGGACAGTAGTGGGAATTAATGAAGACGGTTAAGGGGTAGGATATGTCGAACAGTTATTGGCCCTCACGAATAATCCCGGCGGGCGCTCTCCGCGGATTTTACAGGCATTTACCCATCGAAGCAATTAACACCGGCGACACGATTTCACCGGTGAAAGAGAGCCGCGCCGCGCGTACGCGTATTATATGTACATGTACACGCGGGACACGGAAATTACGAATAAACGCGGGACAGCGAGGCCGAGAGCCGTGCTCCGTAAATACGGTCCGGCTCGCGATTACCAATAAACACGGCACCGGCCGGTGATCGAAGGCGCGTGCAAAATCCGTGCCAGAAAACCTAATCATCTTCTATCGGGCATCGATATTCTATCGGGTCGGTGTTAGCGCAGCGTCCTCGTTCCACGGTGTCCCTGATCGATTTGCCAAAAGATAATTGATTATCGTAGATTCTTAATACACGAGTTTAAATTTTCATTGTTACCTAGTTTTTAATAAACAGTTTTAATTACAATCAATTCACTATAGAAAACTAAAATAGATTGAAGGTAAATTGTAATCAGTTTTTAATGGAAGGCTAAATTGTGATCACTTTTTAACAGAAAGCTAAATTGTAATCACTTTTTAACAGAAAGCTGGACCGTAATCATTTTTGAACAGAAAGCTGAATTGCAATCAGCCTTTGATAGAAGTTTAAACGAATCGATTTTAGGTACGATTATCCGGATACCATGTGTTAACATCACGTATCCATTTATTAACTATCGAGCCTATACCGTCTAGCAACGAGAACGCGGTGAAATACAGCGATCAGCGGACCCGCAAGCCCGTGTGCAACAACCGAATAACACCGGGGCGAACATTAGTCGGTGCAACATTATCGTGTGTATCAGGTGGACGAAAACGTTGTCCACGCGAGCCCCCGATATTCAGAGACGCGGCGGTTTCAGGTTCGAAAGGGTCACCGGAGAACTCCGGCCATACATATTCATGCGAGGTATTTACCTAAGGCCAGAAAAGAACTGTTAAGAACCAAGGCAACGTATCGCATTAATACGAGGGTCCTCGTCGATCCTACGAATACGTAGGTATATGCAAATGACACCGCTTCCCGCCGGGGAAACCTTTAAATCACACATCGAGGCTACCAATAACACGTCGACGATCGTAATACAAGGCGGCCTTTATCCTCGCTGCCGAGCAGGAGTACCAAAACCGCTCTCTTCGTCCTCGAGTTAAAAGGATCGCGGTTCTAAGTACCGTAACATGCAATAACAGGCTTTCATCGGGCATAATTCGAGCCGGGATTAAAATAACAAATAGACGAGACGGTGCGACGCGTGTTAAAGCGTAATCGGTATACCTTGTTGGCCGTCCACGCGATCGGTAAGCGCGTGTCGCAATGTGTTTTTTCACTTTAACGAGATCCTAATACCGAGAGAGAGAGAGAGAGAGAGAGAGGGAGAGAAAGAAAAAGAGAGAGAGAGAGAGAGAGAGGTGAAAAAACACATTCTGAAAGCGTCGCGCCCGATGCCCGGTTTCGCCATAATTTTTGTATTTCATTCCGTTGGTCGAACAAGAGATCGAGAGAAAGGGACTACTCTCTGCCTCTCGGAGCAGGTTTCCTTCAAAACGGAATCCCCGGCAAATTTATACATCACAATTCACCGCGCATCGCCGCCATTAACGCGTCGACGACCGGGGAACAAGACGGCCACGGTACATCAACCTCCGTGGAAACGGAGCTGCCCGTCCCGAAGTACCAAAAGGAGCCATGCCGTGCTTTTATCGCGAGTAATTCGGGCCACGATCGTACGTATACGGTGTCTAATAAATTCGTGAATGGCCGGGCTGCGACTGAAATGTCCTATACACCCACGCGGGACTTACACAGCTCCGAACGGGGAGAGGGGGGACGGGGAATACGTGCCGGGCCGAGCTCGGGCGAGCGAGCGAGCGAGCGAGCGAGCAGGCCGGCCCTCGTCGTTGTGTGCGCGTGCCTTCTCTCCTTCGTCTCTCGGTCTTCACGGACCCGGGTTCCGAGGTTGTTGGCGTTGGCCTGCGAGCTTAGGGTGGGCACACCGGAGCCGACCGACCGACCGACATGGGGGCACCGAGAGAGAGCGGATATTATCGCCAAACGTTAATTTGGTCGAGGCCCGGCCTACCTTCCAATTTTCGAGCCCTTACACGCCCACTTACGAGATTGTCCGTTAATGCTCCGAAACGTCGGGACGCGTTTTCGACGCCCGCGTTTTACCGCCACGAAGAGAGAGAGAGAGAGAGAGAGAGGTTTACGGGGCTCCGGCAAACGATGTACACCAACACCGGCAGACGCCCGTAATCCGAAAGTAACGTGCTCGCACGCGAACTCGAATTACGCAAAGTGAAATTACGCGCGGGACCGTCTTTACGGTCCCCGAAGACGCCGGTGTGCCGTTTCTTACGCCCGGCACACCGAGAGTTCGCGAAACTTCGGAACTACGTAGGAGCCAAGCCGCCTCGGCATCCTCGCCGGATACCAGTCATTTATGGAAGATACCAGTGATTTAGACCCTAAATATGGATCCTGGCATTAAGATAACAGCTTAAGAACTAAATCCACCAGGTCCTACGCCGCGGATACTAGTCCTTAGCAGCCGAACCTCTAGGTATCGCGCGATATTACTCCGCGATGCTATTCATTACTCGAAATTGCACGTCGTTGCCCATCTCTACCACGCACTAGGTGGGTTTAATCGCGTGCTTTCTAACTAGGACGATGTTTATGCGCTCGAGTGAGACATTGTCACGATGAATATCATTTTGACTCGCTGAAATGTGTTATACCAAAGTTGGGAGCACTGATAAAGAGATCGCGGACTTTTATGGGAAAGTAAGAAGCGTACGCGTTAAGTATATGAATCAATAATTGGCTAAAGATGTGTTTCTTCTTTTGCCAATTTTATATATTTGTTACAAAAATCGTCAAATACAATTTTAAAATATCAAAATGTTAACAACTGTGGCCAAGCAATGTTAATCGCATCATACCGGCAGCGAATAATATCTACGACTCTGTAGATCTCGTCTTATCTCTTAATTCTTTTAAACGCTGTTTATACGAAAATCCAAACACCTACCAATCTCTCTACGACGTAAACCAAAGAGTATTTTCAGCCTTAAATAAATAAATCACGGGCGAAAATATCACTCCAGAAAATTCCCACGAAATCGAAATGACTCGATTAACGAAACCCGAAACAAGAAAGTTAAAATAGATCCTGTCAAATAAAATTGAAAACCTCCGCAAGTTAAACATCCTACTAAAATCTAGCTCGTTCGAATGCGATGCAAATAAATTTTCCAAGGCTGTCGACGAATTGTAAAAAATCAAGTTGCAATCGATGTCGGGGATCGATGCGATTCTACGCGCGAAGAATGTTCGCTTCGGACGGGCGTCCGCGATCTAGTTACGATCGTCCTTCACCTTCGTGTAATGCGAAACAGCAGGAAGAGGAATTTCATAAACGGACAAACGACATCGCGGAAAGTTATTCGGGGCCCCGGTAGGCGTCGGGATTCCTGGCCGGCGAATTTGCATAGCCGACTACCGATAAGCACGCGAAAAATTTATCATCGATAGCGTGTCCCAACATTGACACGATAACGCGGCGGCCGGGGCTCGTTCCCGCGGCGAGCCGAGGTTCGCGCTGGAATTAAATTAAGCGTCGCGAAAAAGAACACCGGGGGCCGGTGTCCGGGCGCACACGTAGCAGTCGGTTCGAGCGTTAAGAAAACAGGGAAACCGTATTTCAACGGTGCCTCAACATTCCGGTGGACGACGCCGGGTCATCATCGCGCGCGGCTGTATCTAATTTATGTAACCCAGAACAAATATCCTCGGCGGGCATGCACGGACGGTACGTAGCCCGGCGAGAGGCGAAAGGAAAATAAATATGGGGTCGGAAACAAGTGGAGCGACCGCGAGAACCAAGAAAATAGTCTCGCTACGCCGATTCGTAGACCCGAAATAGGGCGGTGTGAACAGCAGGAGACGTTACTGTGCTCGGTGCAACGTGGAGGAACGGACGTGTATCGCCGTATGTGAGCGCCGTTGGAAAGAACCGGTTATATAGGAACCGTCCTCCACCTTCCTTCTCCCCCTCCTCCTCCTCCTCTTCTTCGTCTTCTTCTTCTTCTTCTTCTGGCTCCTCTTCTTCGTCTTCTTCTTCTTCTTCTTCTTTACCTTCCTTTCTACATATTCGCCGACCTTTCGTTCCATCCTCGGCAAGTATCCAGCAAGCTCCACCGCTACATAATACAACCGAGCCGGAATATACAAGCTCACCTGTGTGCGTACATGTGTGTACATACGCGCAGAAGCCGTATGTACACTTACGTGGGGTCCCGACACCATGGGCGCCTGCCTATCTGACATTGGGTGCCTACGAGGGCGAGTCCGCGGTCCTCTCCTTTTTTCTCCCTTTCCTGACCTGGCTACCGACGGGCCCCGGAGGGAACCTTGTACTCCCTGCGAGGCACCTCCGGGGGCGTCGGAATTTCGCGAATGTTTCATGGATACCCTCGTTTCCAAGCGGACCGATACGCGGAAACGGCCGGACCTATTGTGCTTTCCCCCCCCGTCGACATCCCGTGGCGAACGGAACGTAGTCGTTAATGTTCGTACTCATCGCGCGGATATCCCGGAATTCATTTTTCAAAGGCTCGGCCGTGTACAACGACCGGCTCTTTTTCTTCCTCGTCGGGAAAAATATATTAGCCGCTTGCAATTTCGTTCCAGCCGTGTACCTGTATGCGCGCGCTTATTTGTGTGTGTGCGCGCGTGTGTGTGTGTGTATTCGGGATCTCGTCGTCGGTCGTGTACGAGCTTGTTCCGAAAAGTTCGACCGACGGAGCTAATATTGTACTTCGTATTTGTCTCTCTAAGATGCGACGATCGATCGTGAATAGTTTCTGACGATCCTCTTTCTCTTTCTGTTTCAGATTTCGAATAGACAATACAGATCACATAATAGACGTGAACAAGAACAACGCGGCGTTCGAGTACGACCAAGTGAACATAATATGTCCCGTGTACCAGCCGGGGACGTATGACGACGACGCGGAGAAGTATATCATATACAACGTAAGTACACGAACGTTCGACCGCGAATAATTCAGCCCCGCTTCCGGTAAATGTTTGCCCGCGAAGCCTACGCCGCGCGGCGCTGCGCATGCCCCGGGATCGGCAGATATAAATCGTTGTTACGGTACCGGCCGACCCATTACACCGACGAAAAAATTGTCAAAGGGCGTTCCGTTGGATGTTTAGACAGCTGTTGCTACTCGAAACTCGTTCGTTAACTCGATCGCGCCCGGACCCCCAAGAACGACTTCCGCCTCGTGGCCGACTTTTGACACCGCGCTGCCACCGCCGCGAGGGGCTGCTGCTACTCTACCACCCTATCCACGAAAATATTCACGGAGGACTGTCGCGCCGCTATTCCTGAAATAATAGAGACCGCTGGGTGGCACGGTCGTCCCGGTAATCCTGAGAAAAACATCCCGTGAATCAAATTGTTACCGGCATCGCGGAAACTTCCCTCCGGTGCTGTCGCCTCTCGCGCAGCGTTCGCAGGAGAATAAGTTATATACATTACTTCGAAGAAGTGGGGGTAGGTGACGCATACGCCGAGAGTTTCACTGCGCCACGCCACTGTACAGTTCCTTCGTTTCTGATTTTTCCTTACGACTTGTTCTCCCGCGAACGCTATGCTCTAATCACCGCGTCGACGCTCATCCCGCTCGCATTGTCTCGATACCGCCGCGATCGAGCACCACAATAGACATTATTTCTCGCCTCGACCGTGTCTTACGAGCCAATATTAGTCGAGCAACAGAAATCGGCCGGCTTCGGGTGCCGCGCGCGAAACTATCCGACGGTGCTTCGTTCACAGTAGTCAATCAAGGATTAATGTCCTTTTGTGGGGACCGCGCGCGAAGGTCTGCCTCCGCAAACACCGCGCTCCACGGCCGTAAAACAAAGAACACGGCCGGTTTCGCGGCGAACCGGAAGCGTCGCCAATTGATTCGCCTCAGAAGTCTTACAAACGCCCCCGTCCCCCGTTTCCCGTAGGTGTCCAAGGAGGAGTACGAAACATGTCGGATAACGAATCCGAATCCGCGGGTGATAGCGGTCTGCGACAAGCCGTTCAAGACGATGTACTTCACGATCACCTTCAGGCCGTTCACACCGCAACCCGGAGGCCTAGAGTTCCTCCCGGGACACGATTACTACTTCATCAGCACCTCGACCAAGGAGGACCTTCACAAGCGCATCGGCGGAAGGTGCTCCAGCAACAACATGAAAGTCGTGTTCAAAGTCTGCTGCGGCAACGAAGCTGACACCTCGTCGTCCTCCGCAACGTCGCGCAACAACTGTGAGTAACTTTTACCTGACCTTTCGCGATTTACATTACCGATACGCTTTTCAGTACTAGCATGGTTTACGGAATTGATCGAAGGAAAGCTTCGATTTTCTTTTCATTCGAAATCCGAGATAGCTCTTCAATTTGTGTCGCGCTTTCAATAGTTCTCTATATATAAACAAATTCGATAATGTTAAAATTATCTTGAAACGTGACAATTTTTAAGCTCGGACGTGACCACTCGACTAGCTTAATTTATTTATGGTTATCGTTATTACGTTTATGCCATTGGTCCTATCCCAAGGTCCGATTCCCAACGAGTCGCTCGACGTTCCAAATACCGGATTACCATAATGCGAAATTAAAGAACGCGCGTCCGCGTTGAGAGCGTCAACGTTTCGGCGGTAGCCTCTCGCGCCGGCGATCCCCGGGCTCGCCGAGCATCGGCAGCAGGAAGAAACGAATCAGAAGAGCGCCGCGCCATAAATTCATTATCCCGCGATCAGTTGTAAAGTGGAACAACTTTTGTGCCAGACTGGAGCCGTCCCACCCCTCCAGCGTGTCTTCTGGCGGTGCTTACACAGCATGGTCCCCCTCTCAAATAATCCCTATCAATTATAATTCTTACTGTGCACCATTTGTTGCGGTCGGAGGGGGGGCCCAACGCCTGTGTCCCAGAGCACAATAAATTCCACTATTTCATTCTAGTCCGGTCTTCTCCACTCTCCCTAATTCGTTCCAGCCGCCCTCCGCCTCGTTTCAGGCCGCTACCACCGGCCTCGACACTCGCCGGAGACGATTCATGCGCCGTAATGACTAGGTATTTCGCTGCCCGAGAACTCTGAACTCTTCGGCGTCGGGCGCGCAGGAGATTCCACGGGACTCACGGCCTCGAAATCCTCGCCGCGGCGAAGAGCGTTGCGTGGCACCCGCGCGGGCGCACCGTAGCCTACGATTACTATCGTCGGTCACGAACCGCGAGAAATGTTAATCTCGCGGAAAATTTCCGACGCTGCGCGGCTACCCCGTTGCCCGCGGCCACGGCCGACGACGTTTACGGTGGCAATTAGCCAGCGAAAACCGGGAATTAATTTCCGATTTTATTTCCACGATCGAAGCTAATTCCCGCCGGTCGTCGGGGGATACGAAATATTCGCGGGACTCGCCGAGGTATCGACGCTTCCTCGAATCACGCTCCGCTCCGAGGAATTCTCGCTTTCTTTCTGTTACGCGCGCGCGCGGCGCGAATTCCACTGGACGAGAACGTTGCGGCTCTTCGATTCCTCAAATCTCCGTGTCGCCCCATCGTCTTCATTTCTTCTACGCATTTTACCGCGCCGCGATCGCATTCCGCGTCGAAAGCTTCCCCGCCCGTAACCAACTCGTTGCTCAATTGTCCTACTAGGATTCGTCGTTAAGAGGAGTTTCTCTTAATTCAACGTAATCTCTCGACCAGCTGGGAACATCAAATAAAAGTACAAGATGTCCCAGTCATTCTCAATCAGATGACAGCGCTTTCATTTTCGAGATTTCATATTGTGTCTTCCTCGTCGCTTTCTCCGTCTCGCTGTCCAAGTGGAAATTTTCATTTTCCACCATTTTATCCCAAATCACGGTTACGGCCCGCATTAGAAACGAATTTCGAGCTCCATTTTTCCGAATACGAAAAAAAATTCTTGTCCATAGTCACCGCAGAAACGAGAACACTCGTTGGCCTCTACTTTCTCCGGTACGTTATGATTACGCGAATTCCCATGAAACTTTTACAACGGTCGCGTTGGCAACCATAACGGCGGCTAGCCGCGCGCCTATTATTGTGCTGCACGGGCGGCGACATCCGCGCGCGCAACACCGAACGATCGCCGGGCGCGATTAAATAAAATTTAACGGCCGCAATCATAACCGCGTCTGTTCCGATACGGACGCTCGCGTTAAAATATCGAACGCCCGGTCCTCTTGCCTCGCGCCGATAATTGAAATCGATGTGCGATTCCGCCGCGGCTCCGTTTATGGCACCCACCCTCCCTCCCCCGGTTCGTCGGCCGCGTCCCCGCGAGAGAGAGACCGTGGGACCGGCCGCGGCCGAAAATCACAGCAAAACTCGGTCGTTGCCGAGACCGAAATTGCGCCCGAAACGTTATCCTAAATCATCCGACCGAGAAGCGTCGTTGCCGCCCGTAACAACGAGTATAATCGAATCACGGGGCATTGCGAGCGACTCGTTTCCTCGACCCAAAACGAAAGTTCCGATCCGTCCTGGATCGATGAAGCTCGCGCACGATCGTATATATCCCGTCCGGCCGCCCCCCCCCCTCCCTGTCCCTCTAATTTAATACTTTATTTCGCGGCGAATGAATACAAATGCGCTTTCGCGCGGCCATTAATAAACCTCGCTGGGAATCGAACAGGACGGCCACGTAACTCCGGCGGCACGCGATCGCTCAAAATATTCGCGGGACCGGACAGTGTCCGCGCGGACGACGCACCGTCGTCGGTGCCTTCTCTCCTGAAAAATTCGCCGCGTAACTTCGCACGAAGGTGTTGGGGTATTTTACGAAACTCGAGAATGGAGAACGCGATACTACCGATGGCATAAGCATAATTTTAACTAAATCTTTTGCTATTATCTATTATTTGCCGGTGTTTTGCTATACAATTTTTCGTATAATTAATATGTAAAATATAATGCATGGATCCTGTTCAATCGTTAAAACATGTAGCAGGAATTATAATTACATGTCTTAACAATAGGCAAACGCTGACAGAAGTGTTCAATTAATTAACGTAGTCGACGTCTTACCTAAAGTCATGGTGGTCAGTTAAATGGTGAAACGATCTACTAATAATTTCTTTGAGAACAAACCTCAGATTGTCGCATTAAAGATGTTACCGTGCTTAACACTCGATTCACGAGGTACAAAAATCAGCTGTTAAATGAAATTGGATGTGATATCAATAATCGTAGACTTAGAAATTGTTGAACGTTAAAGAATTACAAAGCCCCGGAATTCGACAAACATCGACGGTGGTCTATATCTCAAGAACTATGCACGAAATTTGAACATATAGCTAGACAGTTCGTAAATTGCATTTTGGCCAAGTATTTGGGGAGAAGTTACCACTGTGCGACGGAGAGACAGATAGAACGAGCGAAGAGGCGAGAGAAAGAAAGAGGGAGAGAGAGAGAGGGAGAGAGAAATGTAATTTTTGACGTGTGGTTTCAGCTATACCCGTGACCAGCAGCACCGTGCCAAGCAGCAGCTCGACCAGCACCGCAGTTTTGGGTGGAGGAGCCGGCGGAATGGCACCCCAGCCACCACCAAGCGTCCTCAAGGGCGGAGATCGATTCTACCCAGGGGGCAACATTCATCATCATCACGATCATCATCAACCGGCCACGGCAGCGCCGACCCTGCCCCACGCGCCCCCTCCGGCTATCTACCCCGTGCATCCGCATCAGCCTCCGATTCACAATGGACCGCCGTCTTCCTTGCCGCCCAAGACCTCGATCGGCCAGAAGAAGAAGAACAGTACGTATACACAGCTCCTCGCCACCTGCTCCCTTTGGCCGCGGAACGAGTTTCTCGATGCTCCTCGCGACCATTATCTTGGCCAGCGATTTTTCCCGGTATCCCGTTCACAGACATTAATTGCGGAACGTTGGAGGGAAAGAGAGAGAGAGGAGAGAGAGGAGAGGGGGAGAGTACGTCCGCATGAATTAAAGTGTTTTCGAGCCGGACACTCGGAGATTGGCGACCGATTTCCAGGATCGTGAGATAGGAAATATGTGATTCAGCCCCCCGTAACGCTAATCGGCCGGCCCCCGGTCCGTGAAACTTGGCCGGAGGGCGCCGGCTCTCTTCCACCGTTTATCGGTGATGGACGCGAATCTTTTCCGCGAAACGAATTTCTGAACGTTCCCCGGAATCGTCCATCACAGCCCGGATTTCTTTCACGTCGGAATTAATTATAGCGCCGACGGTCCCGTTTGAGTGACGCGCGCGAGCCAGCCGTCAACGGCTCGTCGCCGCGGCGGAGATCGTCTCATCGAAAACGCTTTCGTCGCCCGCTATCGTTCGACTGTCGATTCCCGGTTGAATCCTGCAAAATCTTTCGGAATCGTCCGACACGCCCGGCGGATTTAATTATCGAAAACGGAAGCGGGCCGGTAATGACGGAAATACGAGTCGGCGTTCGGGGTGCATGCCGTAGCGCGGGGAGTACTTCCCCGGTCGCGACGGTGAATCGCGGGAATCCGAGTCGCCCTCCGTTTGCCGGCCGGCCGGCCGGGCACACCGGCGTTTTGCAATTGCACCGCACGGCGGAGGTGTCTTTAATCGTTGGTTCCTTTTTGCCGGGGCCGGTAATTATTACTTTGTATCGGAATTACTGTTGCATAAAATTAAGATAAACCACTCGTCCCCGACGACTTTACTGCTCGTTATCTTATGTAAATCTTTCTTTCGGAGGCAGAATTGCCGGGTTGCGTCGGGGTTCGTTATTAGCGCCACGTAATTGATATTTCTCCTTTTCGAGACGGCGCGGCATAGTCACGAGATACACCTCGCGCTTCCTCGGCTTTCTTCCATTCGTTCTTTTCTCTTTGTTCGATACGTGCGCGCGCGGGCGCGGCAGCGGCGGCGTTCCCCTTTTGTCGCCCGCGATCGGTTAGGCCCGGGGGTGTGGGAGCCAGGGGAGAGAGAGAGAGAGAGAGAGAGAGAGAGAGAGAGAGAGAGAGAGAGCGTCGCCGGTTTCGCTGGTGTTTCCACTCATTAAATTACCGTTACGTAGTTGGACGTGACGGTCCATTGCGTGCCAAACAATCATTTTACGTAATTCACCGGGCTTATCGGCCGGTCGCATTAAGTCGGATAAAGTAAATAACGAGCGAATAAATTTTAATGAGGTTTAAAATTTTATCGTTCCACCGTACCTTGTTCTACTTGTTACCCGGGCCCACGATGCGCCTCCAGTGAAATTGCATCGGAAAGAGTGATTATTAAAGCTCGCCCCGGCCGGCGGCGCACGTGAAGCCCTCACGGTCGCCGCCGAATGTTCCCAGCCGCGTCGGCGCGTCGCAACGCCCAGAAATAAATTTTTGCCCGCATAAAAAATAATTTATGGACCGTTCACATCGGCCCGGGGAGAGTATCTTAATTTTCTTCAATTACCGCAACGAAAACAGATCGAACGGTTCCAACGTCGGTATGCCGTGCCGCCCGCCTATCGATGGCTGAGGACGACGCGACCGCGTGTGTCGAGGGAAAAAAGTCAACGCTGCCGAATAGTAGATTGAAAAGCCGGGCGGCGCGCACATCGGCCGCGGGATGCGCTCGCTCGCGCGCGCGTGCCAGATGGAGAACAGTCGAATGGAAACGGGGAATTGAATTCGACGACCGTCCGACAACCATCTGTCGACCGCGCGCGGGGCCTCGATGCTCGCCCCCCCCTTTTTTACGTCGACACCTATGATAATTCGACTTCGGGACGCGCGCACGCGGACCGCCTGCATTTGCATTTCACCGATAAGCCGCGCGCTCATTAACAAGCCGCGCCGTTTCGATCGCGGGCGCGCGCGCGCGCGGGCCCACGGCCGAGAATTTGTATTCACAAGCTGTCCAATTGAAATTACTCGGAGTCGGTCCCGCTTAATTCATCAATCTTTTCCCGATCGCAATGTAGCCGGCGGAATTACAACGCGTCGATTAAATTTACAACGTCCCCTGCCGTCGTATTAACGCGGCTAATAGAAGCCGCGGCGTCTCGGTGGAAAAAAAAGGAAAACCCGGGTGGAAGGTAATTTGTGAATGTCGCTCAACGGTCGTAGAACGTCCGCCGCCGGATGGCCGGGGTTTGTCCGCGATTCTTGGAAGCCTCGCGACCAGATAATTTCATTTCCCTAAAGAACATAAAGACGCATCGCTTGTAATTAGCTCGAACGCAGTTAGTTTTAATGCGGGTAGACCAAGCTTAGAATTAACCGGATTTTAACTGACCTTAAGAAGCAGATATTCCCAGGAATCTTAGCCTGCCCGAGGCTTCATTTGAGCCTGAAGTAGCCGTAACTGTATCGTAGCATTCGTAGAAGGTAACCACTACGAACTACACCTTGATTCCGATCTAAAAACTAATCGAGTTGGAGTACCTTGAATCGGGTCTATTATCGGGGAGCATCAGAAGATAATCGTTGCATTAGTGATTTCTTTAAACAGTAAACACTTGTAGTCTATTTTCTGTTTCGAAAATCTATTTTCTGCAGATTTCACAGACAAATCTCGCATATAAATCTAAGAAATAAATGTCCGCCACGCGACGACTAACGACGATTTCTTTTTGTCCCAACAGAAGAGTATTCGGACCACCCGAACGAAGTTGTGAAGAACGAAGAATTGACCTACAACGGGGCAAGTTCCAGCCGAGTACAAGATCGGTTCAGCCAACTGTTGGTGGTGGTTACTGGAAGTCTGGTGATGAACGCGCTGCTGCCGCAGTTGTTGCGGTGAAGCGATGGCGCCGCCGACGAGAACGTATATCCCATACGTCGAAACCCCTTTTTCTGTGATTATCCTACGTTTAATTAATTTCTTGAGGCACGCGCGTGTAGCCCCGCGCGGCCGCCCCTCGATCGTGAAAAGTAAAACGCGCACGATTTATGGTCGGACTGCCTCGAGAGAGATAGAACGGGAAAGCTTAATCGTGAAGAAGACGCATGAAGACGATGATAAAACCTAAAAAATCAACGAGATTCAACAAGGAGACCAAGGCATATACATATACATAGCTCTGTATGTAATATGCATATGCACACGTATTAATGTATATGCATATGCCTATCGATATGTACATCCGTGAGCGCATGGATGTGTACATGCATATGTGTATGAATGCGTGCATGCATATATCTGCATGGACGCTGCTACATGCATATGCGCACGGACGTGTACATGCGCATTTATATGGATATGTACACGCATATGTGCATGCTACGTGTACCGCGTATGTATATGTATATGTATACGTGTACGTATATGGATTTGTATATGTATATCAATAAGGGTTTTGGAACGCGTAGAGAGATCGACGAAGGATCGATGAGCGGTATTAACATCGTCGAGAGAAGAGACACGCAAGCACGACGCACGGAGCAGCAACGCCATATTGAAAACAAAAAAAAACGTATAAACTATCGCGAGAGCAAACGTGAAGAAGAGGAGGTATGAACGAGGACGTAGATAGTAAGATTACAAAGACGAAAAGAAAGACGTAACGAGGTGAAAAAACGCTACTACTAGACACTATTATAGTATGCCCACTATTATCACTACTATAAATGGTAGTCGTATTGGTTGTCCTTCTTATCATTACGCTAATTCTAGATATTTATTCGAAATACGAGGAAATACGTGAAACGAAGTCGTGAACAGCGTGCTAATTATTCTCTAGCGGGGGAGGGGGGGCACGAGGCGCCGGAGACACCTGCCGGGGATAGCGGGGAAGCTGTTCGCGAGCTTGCCAAGCGATCCCCGATCCGACCGATACGACCGCAGGACGTCGACGGACGAGGGAACGGTCCTTTGTTGCCGACCAACTCGTGGCCGTTTCGCGAAACGGCGAACCGAGATCATTAACAGTATAGTAGCCGTTCGTTTCACGAGAACGGACTCGGAACATATATACATACATACATACATACATATATATATATATACATCCCACAAACGACGAACCAAAAGCGACCGATACGAGCCTACCGATTTCTCGCCAGTCTTTCTTCCCGATCGAACACGTCCATACAGATACGCAGTCTCGCGATGCACTCTGGGCATTGAATCGAGAACTAATCCAGGAATTAGTTCAGACAGAGTCGGGTCGGGTGTCCGACCGGGGACCGGTCGGCCATTCGAGTCGACGAAACGAAGGACCGTTCGCGGCGTGCTTGGACGAGATCGCGACCAGGATAATTAGCACGCGTGTAAATAAATTCCTAATGAATATGTACAAGTGGCCCTTGGGTCCCGTAACGCCGGGCCAAGGGGGATTTAAGAGAGTGCCGTATACTAGGTAAAAATCTTATATATGACACACGCGAGGAAAGAGTGCGGATATACGGTGTGCGTGGGGAAAAAGCGTGCGTATGCGTGTGTGTGCGTGTGTTGTTCTGTTTGGCGCGGATCGAACGAGGATCGGCGCCACGAGGATCGTCAGTGTCATAAAACAGTAAAACGTGCGACGAACCTTTGTTATGTTCCGGCGGGATCGTGTGTGTGCGAGCGAGTGCCTGTGCGTTTATTTGTCTGCGCGCGCGTGTGTACGTGAAATAGGATGAGAGAAACGAAGCGGCACGATGTTCGTCTCTTTGCCGCGACGAAAAATGAATTCCTCGCTTCGGTCAGACGTCGTCGAATTACTACTATGAAGCGAGCGAGCGTTGGAGCGGGCGAGTGCGCATGCGTGAAAGAGAGAGAGACTGATCGCGGAGCGAGACAATTGAAGAGAAATTTTTGTATCATAGTTGTACCATACCGAACTCTATCTATAGATCTGTATTATATTTATTCTCCGCTATCATTACGCTACGAATAATCACACTCGATATTCTATATTTACTAGTAAAAATATCAAATTTCACTAGCGAATAAATTGCGTATTCGGCGGGGGTTATTAGGGCGACACGACGCGAGCAGGCGAAGGGTAGAACACGAGACCGGCTCACCTGTCATCATCGGATCGACCGCGCGCCGTTCGTTGTTCTCTTCTTTTTACATTTCCTCGAGCGTGGGAGGCACGAAACGTCGGACCCGCTTACCCGACGTCGCAGCCGATCCGTTGCGCGAGCATCGACCGGTCGGCCGTTGCGACCGTTCGCGTTCCATTGTACCGCCATTCTTCTTTTCGCACCCTATTTATTGTTCGCCGGATACATTGGTTTCCACACGCGCGCAGCCCGCGTCCCTTTGTCAATCGTGCAGGATTTAACGCGTGTCCGACCAAACTAAATAAGACGGGAAAACGGTTACACGACCGTCGCTCGCGCTGCCACTCGGAACTGTACCGCGCGAAACCCGACGACAGCGACCACTGCGCACGCGTTGAAACTCCGTTCACGAATCAAACGTGAACACACACCACACACACACACCGTTCGATCATCCTCTGTTAAACCGCGTGTCTCGACGATCGTTGTACCGGCCATCGTTGTCACGACGATCTCGCGAACGCGATCAACCTTATATCTCTGTATCTCTGCCGAACACAGTATATACTGCCATATACGGGCCACGGACGCCAAACGACAACCGTCGAGCACGTAATCTTTGGATTAAATCGCGGGACAACCTCGTCGACGCGCATGCGCGGCCGCAACGCCCTCCAGCCGTGCGCGTACTTCAATTCGAAACTTTTCGAAAAGTTTCCCGCGAGTATACGGCGTCGGCCTATTTATACGTTGCTTTTGCGTGCCTGATTTGATTCACGATTCGCCTCGACGATCGGGGAATTATGTTCGATGCTCTGTCTCAGCGAGAGAGTCGCTCGCCAAACACCGGCGTGAACGGAGCTTGATTAACGCGAGCTACCTAACATCTTGGGGAGGATCGTCCGAGGATAGAAAGGCGAGAATGAACGGCGACCAGAAAGTGTCTCGTGTCGGCCGAGGGTAAAAGAAAAATGAATGGCGACTAGAAGAGTAACGAGTTATTGTAAATACGAGTACGCGGAGAAAGGTAGATGTATCGTATGACGCAGTGCGCGAGAGAGGAATAGCGTGTGTGAAAATGCGAAACAGGGAAAAATAGAGCGAGCGAGCGAGCGAAAGAGAGAGAGAGAGAAATAGCAACAGCGACCCCAATTCCGAATCGTAGCTAATAAAAAATGAAATGTATCCTGAAGGCTGCTCGATTGACCGACTCGTTTTCATCGTTCATCGATGGTTCATCCATGGTCCTTGATTACTAACGCGACAACAAGTAGGAAAAGGTCAACGACACAACGATCAGCCGGGAATGTTGAGGGAAAACGTCGGAAATTGAATGCGTGTATAATGTTATCCAATACAGTATTGTAAGCCTAAGTATTACATGCCTCCGATCCACGTCTGTTTGTCTGTCTGTCCGTTCGCCTGTCTGTTTACAGTTTGTACTTTTACCGACCCATGTGTTAATCGCAATAGCAATCCGTAATCGTACGAGCGATCGACGAGGGGGGGACCGTCGGTCGGTCTCCCGTGTCCACGATTCGACGTTTTTCCGTTTCAGTTCTCTGTCCTCTGTCGTTCGTCACGTGCCCTTTAACGTTCGCGTTTCCATTTCGTCCTTTGCGTCGCGTTCACGAAAGGCACGTTTCTCCGTGTTTCTTTTTTTTTTCTTTTAGTTTCTCTAGTCGTAGAACCGTTGTACACACTGATCGCTGACCAACCCGCAAATCGAAAACCCAAAGACAATCACCTGTGCACAGTGTAAAGACCGCGTTCGCGTAACGCCCTCGGCCTCGTAGACCAGTTTTCGCCCTCCCCCGTATGTAGCCGTTCCACGATAACCACCCCTCATAGATACGTATTAACGTTCGTCGTTGTCCCACACCGTAGGAGCATTTTCACGCGCGCTGTACAAAATGTTTCTCTTACGTACAAGTTCGTTTTGCGGGTCCCTCAGAGCTGTCAATCTCATTCTGTCGTACGTGGTGTGCACGCCGGTGTACCCACCGGGTCGCGACGCATTCGTACGTTGATTGCTTTGCGATACGCGAGCGCCCACACGTGTGCATTCACGCAAATCGGAATCGTGGACGCAACGGAGGACTGGAAACTCCCCCCCCTCGGCACACGGCCGAACACGGATCGATCGATCGGCTCGGTAGCGAATTTAATCGGAACCAGCGGAACGATGCCCGTAAAATGAACAAGAAATGAATTACATAAATGCAATAGCAATGCAGCAACGTTACATAGATCCATTGTGAATGGTACACAATTTTTACGGACGATAGGTGAATAATAGTAATAACAATAATATAGACTCGAACTATCGATAGAAAATAGACAAGGTCACTCACTGCAATTCATTTTTATTTTACTTTCCTTCTTCTGTTTCGTTACGAATCCGTTCCAAAGCACCCGCAAGCGACCAGCGTCCACCGCAACCTGCCAACCTCCCTCCAGCCCCACTCGTCGAACCGATCACACACGCGTATACTTCACACCTCCGCAACACACTATACACGTACACCTACGCAAATTAGCACACACACAAATTCACAGAAACAGAGCAAAGCATAAACACACACACACGTGAAACTCTGCTCCTCGGAAAAGATATTTTTTTATCCAGCAAGCCAGGTACAGGCGTCGTCTGAAGTATTTAAATCGTTAGTAGAAAGTATAATGTGTAGATATTCGATATATTAGAGAGTTAAAGGCACCGACATGTCGACAGGAATAATTTTAACGTCTAATGGAACAGTTAATTAGGTCGCGCGTTAAGATTAGCCTTCACACCATTAATCGTGTAAGTATCGTACACATACAGGCATACACGTACCACACGGAAGAGAGGCGAGAGAGAGAGAGAGAGAGGGAGAGAGAGAAAATAGGCAGTGCGAGACACGTCGCGAGGCAGCACGTTTCCGAGCAGATCCGCGAAGAACAGAACGAGGAACAGGTTTCACGTTTCATTCCAAAGACATCCCCGTGTGTTTCCCGCCGCCATCCACCCCCTCCCCCCCCCCCACCGCCCGACTGCGATTTCTATCGTTCGTTTTCGCTATTTCATTGTGTTATCCTCTCGTGTGCGTGTTCAGGAACAATGTCGGAGGAGATTAGAGGTCTTCGAGGAAGATACAGCACGTACTCTCGTTGCGTACGCGAAGGACTTGTTCCTCTCCTCTCAAGACAGAGGTTTTTTTTCAAATAGGGGGATGTAAACGTGGAGTAAAAAAAAAAGTGAACGAGTACAGACAAAGGAAGCGATTAGGGGGAGGGAGAGAAAGGGAGAGAGAGAGAGAGAGAGAACGAGCGAAAGAAAGAAAGAGAGAGAGAGAGAGAAAGCGTGAAAGGAAAAAAAGAAGAGTAAGAGGAAAAGAGGTTCAATTATATCCACCCGCGTAATGAGAAACAGGCCGCGGATTATCGAGCGTAAAAAAAGGGATCGAGATGATTTCGTAGGTACGTCGTTGTAAATATAAAGAAGAAGAAAAAAAAAATAATACCAGATTACGATCAATAACGATAACACGATGAAATTTATATTAAATGCATAGCAAGTAACGAGGATAGGTTTCTAATAACGATTTATTATAAAAGTGAATGTACGTTGATGTCTAAGATTTTTAACAAGATGGAAGAACACGAAGTGGTTATTATTAAAGTATGAATTATTACTCATAACCGAGAACACAAGTACTAATTAAACGAGAACGTTTGAATACAGAACCACACTTTTTAGCCAGGTCATGAATTCTCTCACAGTTGCATATATTAATTTTGTAACAGGTACATTACATGACACAAATACGGTCCCGGGGTCACGGAGCGCGCACGGGCCGCCGCCGCCGTTACGCCATTCTCATCGACGCGTTCCGGGGTCCCATCCCCTCCCCCTCGCGTGAAATCACAATACGCCCGATTAACGTGCGTTCTTTCGACGGTTCGGTCACAGTTTTTTTTTCATCGACGGTGTCACATTCGGTTGCGCGGCCGTGCTTAAAGGGTCCGGGCAATCCACGGAGAACAATCAGCGGCGAGAGAGACGCGTTCGAACGAAAGCGAAAACCAACGGGGGTAGGACAGGAGGAGGAGGAGGAGGAGGAGGAGGACGGGGAAGCGCGGCCCGCGTGTGACGTACGTGAATACCGGGATCACTTTATAGATTGCGTGTGCTCACCAAGTATGCACGTTCAGTACAGTACAGTCGTTCATTACAAAGCATTACAAATACAATACAAAGTAGCGTAGAGTTTCATAATGGTAGTCCACTTGTAGCGAAATAGTATTTAAACAGTCCAAGCAGACAAAAAAACCGGAAAAAAAAAGACACATAATCGACAAAAAAATTGCAGCTAACCGTAACACTGAGTAAACGTTCAACGAACAAAAAAAATGATTAAATAAAAGAATCGATCTTCATGAAGTACATGGAAGACCACGCATACACGGATGACATGGATATACGTACATACACATACATCCACATGCAAATGCACTCACAGTCATTGGCATCACATTCGCGACACGAAGCAAGAGGGAAGGAAAGGAAGAGAGAGGGGGGAGAGAGAGAGAGAGGAGAGCAGAATCGTGAGCGCGAAGGAGGTCGCCGAGAAATCGCGACGTCTCCGAAGAAAAATACGAGCAAGAAAAGATGGCGTCCATTTGCATGATCACATACACTCATACACCCACACACACACACACACACAGCACACCTTCGACAAGCATACACACAAGTCGCAGAACATTTACGTGAAAGGCAAATTTCGACGGCCACGCGAGAGATAACGCGAACCGCGTGCACCGATCTCTGATTAAAGGAGAGACGTAGGGAAAAGGGTCGACGGCGCCTAAACGCGGTTTATGTCGGCGTCGCCGGATTTATAATAGGTATATTGTATTATCTATGTCGATATACGGTCACATATATCGATGGAAAACGAAAGTAAACAAAAGAAAGAGAACGGAGACGACGAAGTAACGGCGGAGAGTAAAAGAAAAACTACGATGTAAAAAGCCAAAAAAAAGAGAAAGAAAGAAAGAGAGAGAGAGAGAGAGAGGAAGATAATGCCGGACAGGGAGACCGGGCGTCCCCCCTTTGTTACACACACGCGGTATACACACACATCCACACATTATACAGACACGTTTGCTACACACGTACAGAGAAGTAACGTCGACACGACGTCGACGCCGTTTCGTTTTGAAAGTACCTTGCGCGAGTCGTCTCGAATTGTTTAGTACAAAATGGAAATGCTCTCGGTGGACGAGATGCGTGCGATCCACGTTCCACGCGGTTCAGACCAGGGTATCGAGCACCAAGTCCGCGGATTCGATGTGAAACCAGGTTTCCTTTTTTGCGTTTGAACGCACGGTCATCGGCGACGCCGCACCGGCCAACGCCATCCGCGTGGGTTGTGCGGGGGGGGCCCGAAACGATCCACGGTGCTGAATAGCCGGTTAGATTTGAGGAAATCGCGTGTCACGCTCTTTCCGTTCCAACTCTTGACAGGCATTAACGTGTTCCTGGAATAAAAAAATTTTCGTAGCGGCGAGAAAGAGAGAGAGAGGGGGGGAAAAAAAATCGACGGGGGAGAAGAGGAGAGCCGAAAATGATTTCTGCCGGCCTGCCTGAATCGCGAGACGCGAACGTTATCGGAGACCGGGCACCGTGGACCGTTCGGATCCGCCGGGGAAAAGAAAAAAAGAATAAAAGCGAACGTATATTTTCTTGTACAAACGGTAAAAACGCGACGATGATTTCGAAAACCGCATGAGCGGGAACACGTTCTGACGTCACACTTTGTTGCGCTGATTTAATAACCGGATAGACTTTATCGATGTTTTAGGTGTGCACAAATCGAACGTGGGCTCATTAACTACACTTTATTAGGGGGATTGTGAACGAGCGGGGCGCGAGAGGAACTCGGGATCGTTATTCGATCGCGTTCTTTCGTATTCTCTGTTTGGCTTTTCGATTCTTTCTTCTTCTTTTTTTTTCTAGTTTTCGGTAATTCACGAGTCTCGGTGTTAGGAAGAATGAATTTGTTACGTGTTACCGATTGGTTTCAAGCGATACCGTTTCGCCGCGGCGATCACGATATCCGGTTTCGAACGCACAGAAACAAACAATGGTTCCTCTTCGCGCGAGCTACTCTCGCGTCGCGCGTTACTTCGAATGAAATGAAAACGAAAACTGCCATTTTCAATTATCATTATCATTATTATTATTATTATTATTATTACCGTCATCAGTCATTATCATCGATGCCCTCGGAAGATTGACAAATTATCGAATAGTCGTAAAGTTTGTTCGTTGTCCTACCTTGCGGAACGAATGCGAAAAGAGAAACGAGAAGGGGTATTGCGCGGAGGGAAAGAAGGAATGTGAGAGTTCGCGGCGATAGCGGATGTCCGGTTCGATCGCATATCTCAATTACGCGAGTCATTTCGGTACCGATCGCAGGAATCGCTCCAATTCGTTCCATCGAAAAAACCGAAACGTCGTCTCCCATAGACGGGCGTACGCGCTACATTCACGAGCAGTACATCTTGCAAAGCACATTATATCCACCGTTTATCCGGGAATCCTCGAAAGATTTGGTCAATCGTTAAAACAAAACAATATCGCAGGTTCTTCCGAGTATTCGTAGAACACGGAGGCCCAAGTTTCTTATGCGTCTTGCACCCCCTTTTCGAATATTTTGCGGCGAGTACTCGACAAAATAACAGCCATCGGATCGCGGAGAAAACAGTGAAGCGACTCGAGGCTCGAGCAACGACCGGTGTAGTATTAGGAAGACGAAAATTGATCCTTTCCGATTGGCGCGCTTTTAATTTATATTTTTAATATATATATATATAATATTCGTCGATATCGATTGTTTCTGATTATTTACACTTCCAACAGGACATATCAAGGATACTATTTCTATTCTGGACGCATTCGATATAATCGTTTTAATTAAGTAATCGTGAAGCGATACGGAATGGTTTAACTGTAAGAATGTCGAGTCTATGGGATATCGTGTGCTTTATGGGATCGAATGTACATAGCGTATACATAATAGGAAAAATTGCGGCGGCGTGTAGTGTACGAAATCTCACGATTCGCGAGTGCCGTGAAAGGAAGATGATTATGTTTCGAGACGCGCCGACCCCAAACCGTCGGGCAAACGCGGCCATGCCACTTGTTTCAAGTCGATTCGATCCAATTTGATTAAGCCTCGATTTTTCATTCTGCCTAAGGTTTTTGTAGCCGTGTATGCTTCACAGACAACGAATCTCTCGACTCGCCAAACGACTCGCGACTGGCAACAGTTCTCGCGACCCCTCGACACCAATGATTTCAGTGCAGTGCTTTTTTATTACGTAAGACAGAACTTGCAGAAGAAAAGGATAGCCATTCTCTCGTGGACAGTTTCTTTTCTTTATTCTTTTTAACTTCTTTTTTTTTTTTCTTCTATACATACATTCTGTATACATTGATCCTCGAACGAATTTTTGTCAGGAAAATTCTGTATTTTCTCACGAAGTTGTATCTCGTTTAGAACTGTATAAGTTGTGAACGCAACCCGGAAACAATGAATGTCGTGGAACTTCCGAATCGTGTCTCTTTCTGAAACGACTATATATGATGAAAACTCAGTTCCTCTGTACCACGTTGAAACGAGGTTAATAAGAAAATTTTCGAGCGTAGGCTGCGTTTATTTTCGTTCGCGAGCTTAGGGGAGGTAAGCTCGATCAAACACGGTTGTTAAGAGAAATATTTGTAAACGTGCTGTATCATAAGTTTTGTCTTACACGCGTATGATGTTGTGCTTCAGCTGCGAGAAAGAAAAAAAAAGAAAGATGCGTCGGCGCCACTGATTTGGGAATATGCAACGATATGCGGACTATATTTTGAACGGTTTAGCGATAAGTTCCGACAATTAGCGTCAATTGGTGCCATTTCCGTGCCATCGCTTTCCTTCGCAACCACTCTCGTTCATACGCTTTCTATTAGGTGATCGAAGAAAAAAATGTATTCGTTTGTCGTATCGGATGTTTGGAAACGATTTAATTCACGCAATAACGATTGATTTGTGAGAGAATTGGACAGACTCGCGGCGCGGAAAAGATTAAAAAAAACGAAAAGGGAAAGGTGAAGAAGAGGTATAATAGCATGAACGAAAGCGATGCCCGATTTGAAGCGTGCGAAATCAATTGCGACAGCGATGTTCGAACTAATTAGAAACGAGACGAAAGGAGGGAAGCATTATTAGACGGGACGTATGAAACTAAGATAATACGGAGTTCTTAGTGAAAGTAAAACTAAACGGGGATGACACTGATCAGGCAAAAAGAGAGAGAAAAAAAAAGGTAACGTTGATCGATTTATCTGCGGAATGGCACACTCGCGTCCTAAGATCTAAGCATAAGAGAAAAAAAAAAGTAACAATACGGGAATAAAAGAGATGGTAATTAAAATGTGGAGCACATGAAACGATGAGAGATACGCCTATTTAGAATGGCCTACGTACTGTCGCACTCGTTTGAAAACTTATTGCAAGAATGCACACGAAGTAGCGTACACTCGCTGTACCGTTTGTTGACGCGAATAACAACGCGAATTAAAAGTCGATTTGATTTATATGTACACGGTGAGCCCGAGGTTCGCACGAGGACACGCGCGTTTATCATGGAATAAGGGTGAATAATATGTCGATCGATCGATTATTATGTCCCGCCGGTTTGACTGCCGGTGGCACGAAAATCAATCAGTGGGCCGAGCCGCTTATTTCACGTAAGCGCAAATGTCCTCTGCGGCGATAATTGTTATTATACGAACGAATTCAAGACGGCATGGTATACAAGACTAAGAACAAGACCTAAAATGGGGACATAATATTTTATAACTCAACTTTTGTACAGAATAAATAAATACTTGTACTGTGGACCAATATTTGTTTTATTTCATTAGCACCCCGTAATTAGACAACGAGCTCGACGATTTCGAAGACTCTCTGCGGGCGACGACGACCATGAAAAAAAATAAACTACGCCAAGTACAAAAGTAAATAATGATCTGTTTTATAGACGCAAATAATGCTTCGGTATCGCGCTACATTCCTGTACAATTGAGTTCTCTTTAGTTTTGATTGCATAAACTATTTATTTTTTTGTCTGAACTAGCGGTATTATAACAATGCTATTTTTCGCCTCCGGTATGCGCCACCATCGTCCAAGTCTGTGTTCTTGACCGACGCCAGCGATCAGTTCAGTTCCATCCGGGGTAAAGTACAGTGAATTTATGAAGCCCGTTAACTGAATCTCGAATAGCGGCTTCAACGACCTGAAGCTATCACTGCATTGCCACAGTTTTATAGAGCCATCTCGCGAGCCTGTAATATTAATAAACATCAAATATTTAAGACTGTTCGATAAATATCATTTTGCCGCGTGTCATGGAAAATATCTACGGCACCTGATGCGACCAAATCGGTATTAAGTAACGTGGCTATACTCGATATCCACATTGGCTGATTGTTCAGTTCATCCCTTCCATGCGCGTTTTGCACGACACACAAGGGTTTCTTTTTCAAACAACCCCAGACAGACAACTGTCCATCGTCTCCGCAACTGAGGAAATTTTCTTCGTTTATGAGTTTCACGCCGTCTATGCTACCACCTGGTCCATTAAATATAAGCTGCGATTCTTCAACAATTTTCCAAATTCGAATTGTCCCATCAAAACCGCCGCCCGTGATGGCCCGTTCCCGGGCCAGCGCGTCAATCGCCATAATACCACTTTGATGTCCGAATCTATTAAGCAGATGCAATCGATCTTCAAAATGAATGTTACGGTAAGCTACATAAATTTATACACAAAAATATTTACAATGATTCAACATATGCCATATCATCCAAATTCCATACTTTCACGCTTCTATCCTCGGAAGCAGAATACAACGTATGCGTGTCTTTGCGGAAGATTAGTCCAGTCACACTACCTCTGTGACCCTGCAAATTCTTTATGTGATTCAGTGTGTCTGCACATAGCACTTTAATATCCTTGCAACCATTATCTCCGACTACCTTTAAATCAAAGAATTATGCTCATATTTGTATACTCGTACGCTGAAGCAGATTACATTGAAATATTCGTTTGTAGTCTCACCAAAAATTTGCTATCTGTACTAATAGCCATGCACTGGACATATTTCATTCCTTCTTTTTGATTCTTTCTCTTCCCTCGCATTGATTTTAATTTAGTCCTTTCTTTCAAAGACCCTAAGGTACAATAGAAAGGGAAATAGAACAATGTTCGAAAAATAAATATGGTAATAATTCAATTATAGGTGATATACATTTGACTAAACTGCCATCCTTCGAGCCAGAATACAAGAACTTCCCATTGCTAGAAAGGCATATACAGGTAATAGAACTTTTGTGGTCTTTGCACTTCAAAACAATTGGCTCGTCGTGACTAACATAATTTGATGCTACTGTTTTCCTTAACCGACCTTTCTCTTCTAAATATTCTTCGTGTAACCTTTTTGTTACTGCTCCCTGCTCAAATTCTGCTCTATCTCGTTCTAGAAATCATAACAATAAAGTTGTAACCTCATAAAATATGAGACTAAAACATTGCATCAAGAGATTACCTTCTTCTTCAATTTGCTCTAAATATTTCTTTGCGAGTCTTACACGCTTCTCCTGTGCAGTTTCTTGTTCCTCCTCCTCACTTTCATAGTGCTTAGATCTATGTCTGTAAACAGCAATATTATCACATAAGGATGCCTAAATTTTGTACGTTTATCAAAATGTGCATACTCCTCATTCTCCTCTGCAAGTTCTTCGTCTGTACTAGCAATACTTTCATTATCGTTGGGTACAGATTTCTTTATATTCTTCTTTCCTTTTGCCTTCGCAGCATGACCATTGAACTAAAAAGTTAATGTAAATATATCGTTAAAATTAATATACAGGTGTGCAATCTCTTATAATATATTAATGTAAACAGGAACAAAAAGCTACTGAAAATAAATGTAAGTATGAAACATACCTTCCTCTTATTCCCTGCGATGCTTTGTTTATTTCGAATGAAAAATGACATGGTATGTTAAAAATGTTTTTTATACTGTCTAACCTAAATCATTCAAAGCACATGGCATGCATTTCGTATACACAAGAGTTGTTCGTGCCTGATTGCGGCGCCTCTTGCGGAGAAACAATGAAGCTGCGTCCGATGTCCGTACAGCGCCAATTAGTATAGTGGCCAAACGCTCAAACTGTTAGCTAAAATCAACTGTTGATAAATTTGGCTTCCAGTTTCAGCATTTAGACACTATACTAATTAGCGCTGTACGGACATCGAACGCAGCTTCATTATTTTTCCGAAAGAGGCGCTAGAATCGTCTCGGTCCATATGCACGATACAGGGTCGCCTAAAAACATTAATTTATCTATTATCAAAAGATTATCACTCTCACGATACGATAATATTTTAAAACTGTTTCAATCCATACATCACTTAGGCTGAAAACGTAATAAAACCTTTACAATATGGACTCAAAGAAAAAAGTTCTTATGGTCTGCTTAGGTGAGTCACATAATATTTCTACAGGATAATTATGTATCTCAATAATTAAGTAGCTCGAAAACCAACTGTTGATCATCATTGTTACATTATTAAGGCCCATATTATGGGACTAAAGATGACAGAAACTCTTAACATTTTATGCAATTAACATACATACAAGCAATATGAATTGTCATGGATTGCCCAGCCTCTTTGGCAAGAGAAACATGCTGTATGATAGATTTAAAAAGTACAGGATATACATTAATGATATTAAAAATTACTATCGTTTTATACAGGCAACATTTGTCGTTCACCTATAGCAGAGGCTGTATTTATCGAACAAATGAATAAATTGAATGTGCAGCATTCCTGGGAAGTGGACAGTGCAGCACTCATTGGATATCACACAGGTAAAGGTCCAGAT
Organism: Augochlora pura; assembly: GCF_028453695.1. Classification (NCBI taxonomy): domain Eukaryota; kingdom Metazoa; phylum Arthropoda; class Insecta; order Hymenoptera; family Halictidae; genus Augochlora; species Augochlora pura. The sequence goes on from NC_135781.1 coordinate 3,085,583, forward strand.
CACAGAGCTATGTCAGTGTTAAGAGAGAATGGTATTACAAATTACTCTCATAAAGCAAGACCTGTGAGTAAAGGTTTCATTATTATGAGAAGAGGATAATTAATATATCATTATATTACTTTCAAGAGTAATACTTTTATATAATTCATTATAGATTACCACAGATGATTTTCATACATATGATTGGATATTTGGAATGGATAATAACAATATCGCGGAATTAAATGAAATGAAACCCACAAATTCCAAGGCTAAAGTCGAATTTCTTGGAAGTTACGATCCTGAAGGAAAGACCATAATAAGAGATCCTTATTATGTATGTACTATTATTAATTTTTATTTTGAATTAAAATATATTTTATATTTATTTATGACTATATATATTTTTCTACATTTTTTCTATTATAATGATTTCTAAATTGATGAAGCTCTTATTTACAGGACAATAACAGTGAAGGATTTCGTGAAGTATATGCACAATGTGTTCGGTGTGTTAAAGCTTTTCTACATTCTAAAAATGTGTAAAATTAATAAATATCTGTTGAAATAGAAAAATTTTGATTGATTATAATGATTTGAAATACCGTCCGCAGTTCACTTGAAGTCCCGCGGACGGCACAGAGGCAAGGGGAATTGCCGCGACAAGCAAAGGATTAGTACAAACGGGACTTCAAGTGAGCAATGAACAGTGAACGGTACATATGTCACGTCATATATCCTATCATATCATACATATACATAGATACTTTTTGAAGGATTCTCACATAACCTTAAAGATATGTTTTGAGTTATTACAGGAAGACATGTCACAGAAAAGGAAAGTGTTAATGGTATGTTTAGGTAGGTGTAAAAACATGGATAAAATTTTGTAATAAATCGAGACAGAAGTATTTTCATTACATTTTTACATTATAGGGAACAGTTGTCGTTCTCCAATTGCAGAAGCTGTGTTCTGTGATCAGTTGAAACAAATCAGTCAGACTGATTTATGGGAAGTAGATAGTGCTGCACTTTTGCAGTATCATGTAGGTAAAAGTCCGGAGCCTAGGGCTATGAGCACACTTAAAAAGAATGGCATTACAAAATATGTTCATACAGCAAGATTGGTAAGTGAAATTAAAGTTTTTATGATATTGTTGAGTTATATAAGTAATGATTTTAGATTAAAAAAGAAGATTTCTATGAATTTGATTGGATATTTGGAATGGATAGTGGAATAGTGTATGAATTGTGTAATATGCAACCAGCAGACAGTAAAGCAAAAATTGAACTTCTTGGAAAATATGATCCAACTGGAGAACTTAATATACGGGATCCTCTATTTGTAAATATTATTTGCATTTATTTGTTTGTATTAAAAACATGTTCCTATAAATTAATGAAATTTCTTTATTCTTATAGGATGATGATAGTGCTGGATTTGAAAAAGCATTCAAACAGGCTAACAGAAGTATAGAAGTATTTTTAAAACAATATTCAGGTAATTTGTTTTCATGAAACATTTTTTTAATTTACACATAATATACTATAATTTATACAAAACATATATATCATATAGCTGTTTCATCTGCGGATTCGAATTAACTGTGATTACGTTATTACATTGCTAAAGGAATCAAATCATATGGGATCCAAATGAATAGAAAACTTGTAAGTATAAAAAATATATTTTTATTTAATTTTACATCCACTTACATACACACCCGCTATATTACGATCATCTCCAGAATATATTAACTTTTCAAGCTTTTCTTCTAAAGTATACTCTCTTAAATCATTTAAACAGGTATCTTTATTATTGATATCAATAACAAGAGCATCAAATTCTTTACCGATTACAAAATTACCTATATCATTGTCCATTGCAAGTGCTAGAAAAACCATTATAGAATTTAATACATTTATCCGAAAGTAATGGAAAATTTTATTTATTTTATTAGTTACCTGTTGCACCACCCAAAGTTGCTAAATGAAATACGTCTTTGAAATTAAGTGCTTTATAATCAGTTGTAAGAAGGGACAGATGCGTTGATACTTGCAAAGATGATCTCATTGCATCTAACATACTACAACTTTGTCCGCCTGCAACGTCTGTGAAAATATAACTAGAGTTAATCGTAAGTTACTACTAGAAAGCTTTTAAAAAAAGATTAATTAAATTTCTCTTGTACCAGTGCCAAGACCAATTTTTATTCCGTTCTTTTTCAGTCTCTGTACATCGCAAAGACCACTCTTCAAACATGTATTTGAAGAGGCGCAATGGATAACAGCGGTGCCGCGTTGTTTCAATAATGCTATTTCGTTGTCTGTGAGATGCACTCCATGAGCCATCACTGTCTGTATGCATAAATTATATGATTATTTGTTACGATTTCTACGTGTAAATTAAAGTAACATACTTTATCTGTAAGAAGGCCGGCTTCATCATAGACTTCTGCGTATGAAGAACATTCTGGGAACATATTTATCACAGCAATAATTTCTTCTATATTTTCAGATATATGGCTCTGAAATGTTTTATGCGTGTTAGAATGAATGGTGCATATAAAATAAAAATTGATAATTATATATTTGCTTATAAAAACATTTTTGCAAAATATATTAGGTGTTCAAGTTATATGGCCCATTCTGTATAATACCTGTATATGAAGATTTTTTTCTTTAGCTAATTTTCCCAATTCTTTCAATAGTGTCATGTCGCAGCTTAAAGCAAATCTTGGCGTTACAATCGGTTTTACAAGAGGACTCTATAAAAAAATTCGTAATAAAATATTATGTAAAGACAGTAATATATAATATTCTCCCCGAAAATAGTATTTACAACGTACATTCAGTTCATTAATATCATCTATGAATTTATTTAGATTAGCTATAGATTCTTTGGCAGTTTCATAGTACCCATCGTCGCGTTCGACATTCATAGTAATTTTACCGATCAGAGCACGTTGACCTATAGCAGCTACTTTTTCACCAAGAATTAGAGATGCACGTGCATAAAGTGATGCAAAATAACATGCTGTTGTCGTTCCTTGCGAAACAGTGTATTTCTGTAATTATAATATCGGTCACGTTTAATTTAAAACGTATAAAAAATACGTTGATGCGTGTTAATAATATCGGAATTAAACTTACTACAACTGCATCAAATACTTTATCAGCAAACTTTTCATCTTTATACTTTCTTTCTAAGGGGAATGTATAAGTATCCAACCAATCTAAAAGCTGTTTGTCATATCCAATTCCTAGATTAGGAAGTTGCACCGCATGAGTGTGACAATCAACAAATCCAGGTACTAAAAATTGACTTTTAGAGAGAACAATCACATTCTCATTTCCGGTATCAATCGATTTCGGGTTCGTTACTATGTCGCAGATCTGAAAGTTAAAAAACAAATAATACATCGCATGTTAATATTACAAATAAAAAGAAGAAATTTCCTATTGTATTTAAAAATAATTAATTCATAGATACCTTCCCATTCTTCACGTAAATAGCACCATGATCGACGGTAATTAATTCACCAGATTCGTTGGTATGAGCAAATGGACCGACAAATATTTTTTCATTATACGTCGACTGCATTGTAAAAAATTGTCTCGATGCTAGAAATTTCAGAAAATTACGAAAAACTTTTGATATGAGCATTTAAAATTCTGCTCTCCGCGTTAAACTGTTATTGCGCGATCTCTGCGTTAACTGTTTCTCGGCGATCTTTTTTCGATCGACACATGAATTTACATATGTACTTACGTGATTTCTAAGTGTTAAGGGTACGTACAGGATCGCAGGTAATATTTTCGCAACGAATGTACGTCTTCTACTGAACCCAATATTCAGCGAAGGTGTTTAAATACTGTAGATAGAAAAACCCCTCCACAAGGAATTTACAAAAATAGAGGGGCACTGTACTTCCCAGGTATGTCATTTAGTACTATTAGGCCGCGTCAGTGCGGTAAAGTAATTAAGTCGTTAAATAAATATTAAAAATCGATTCTAAAACATGGCAATAATCTAAGTGACCGTAGCCTAAACCCGAACGCAAAGACGGAACGGTACAATCGCATATCGCGTCTTAACACTAAGAATTAAAGTATTCTTACCAAGAAACGGCAAGGTATAGGTAACGAAGATTCTATCGATCTAACACACGATTTCAAATCAAAGGCTGTCCGCTGCGTGCGAGCACACGTTTACAGCAAGTGACCGTTTCAAGTGTGTCCCCGTTACTGCTATAGTTGTAGTCATGAGTTCTAAAAAAGATCAAAAATCTGATAGCACAAAAAAGTCAGATAAGATGACAGATGCGCATAGAGAGTTTTTAGATATGGACACCGACGAGGAAGACTTTGGACGGCAAGGTATAAGTAACAATTGCAACCCCATTCGTTTGTATTTTATCTATGGTGACTTATCGAAGTTGACGAATACACGTAGATCGAATAATTAGCGCATTTAATCATTTTAATTGCCCGATTATTCGGTATCCCATCACATTCTCCGCATGCTCAGATAGACGAAGCTCCCTATAGACATCAATTTAGCTATATTTAAATATCCGCGGTAAACGCAGATTTGAAAATTTTTACGATTCTAATTCAATCTTCATAATTTAACTCCTGTACCGCAAGTATAATATGTATATTTAAATTTTCAATAAGGCAAGAATAACAAAAATACCTTGCTACATCACAGAGTCACCTGAACTCGAAGAAGAGCTGCCTCCAGAACCAGAAAAGCCAGTATTCGCCGAGGAAGACTTGTTGAGATTAGTCAGTATAAATAACAGTCACGTTATTCATTTTTTAACGGATGCAGTGACGCATTATACACTTTGATACCCGCTAATCGCATAATTTGCCGGAATAGCGAGTATCGTGGATGAAGTCGAAGCGTGTAATACGTTGCGGAACATGTTTATTAGAAACGCGATAACAATTTGTACAGCACGATCTCAACATGCATGCAATGCAAGGACTCGGTGTCTTACGAAGTTTGTTTACGATCGATGATTAAGATAAATTTCTGAATGGGACCTGGCGGTCGATCGATAATTAAATTCGGAAGGGATGTACAAGACGAGGACTGGAGACGTATTATAAAATCTTAGTTTCCAGATTTTTATAGTATACAAGTAATTAATGAAAAACTTTTGCTACTACACGATGCATCCTACGTATACGTACTGTTAACATCTGTTTCCTAAGACTCGATTACGTCATCGGCGGCGCCATTTTTAAACTGTACTTTAACGAACGATAGCGAGGTGAACATTCCATTTATTTACAGGTGAAATACATAAAACATCTATCGATCTACTCCGATTCTAACGATAATAATTGGGATGAAAATTGCGACCGAACAATCCGAGAATATTTCGAGGACCCATCGAATATATTGCTATCCGTATTCCGCGACGGCGACAAGCTGACCGCCGTTTTGAATTTTCCGGAATATGCGCCGAAAGGGTTCATGTATTTTTTAAGATCGCCGTGGCAAGCGTGCACGGTGGACAATTTTTTCGAAATCGTCACACTCGGAAGTGTTTCTGGGAACGTGATGAGCTCCGTTCACAAATTCGTGGAGAACGTTTATGCGCCGATTCTGCTTCACACCGACGACTATACGTCGTGTATCCACTTAAAAATGTATTTTTATTATTTACCATCGTTTTGTAGAAAATTATCCTAAGACAGTTTGTCGCAACTACAATTTTCCATTGACAACGAACAGTCGTAAAGGACGAAGTGTTCTCAAATTTTCATGAATTCAGTATTCGTTTGACCGAAGAGATTTACAAAGCGAAGGGTTTGACGACTCTGTACGTGCCAAAGGAAAATCTGAAAATGTTTCTAGAGCCATCCAGCAGAATTGATTGTTTTTTATTGGGAGAGGATCGAACGACGATACTTCCGGAGGAAGACGAGAAGAAACGAAAGATAGTCGGCAGATTGGAGAAGATAGCTTGGTCCTGGATTGTCCAAATACATAAAACTACGGTAACGTCGTCGAATAGAAAAAATATCGAATGCATGCAGGACGAAGTCAATTACTGGAAATCGAAACGTTAGTATTCGCTAATTTGTTTATCACGAAGGAACTATCACAAATCGATGTGATCAGAACTTATTAATTTATTATAAAATTTAGATTTCACTTATTATTCAGATTTTTCAATTTTGACAAATTCTGTCCGAAATTTTTCCAGATTCGAACTTGAATTATCTGCGTGCTCAACTACAGAACCCGGAAGTTCGACTGATCAGCGATATACTCCGCAATTGTCGTTCGCTTAGCGTAAACAAATTCGAAAAATTATCCAAGCGCATCGATAGAGGGCTCGAGCAAGTGACTTCGAATTTGAAGTATTTAAATATTATGCTTGATTTCTGTAAAAATTTAAAGATTCCCGACGATGCCGAGAACTCTATAACGGACGCGTTGCTTTTAATATTATTTATTTGGATGGAAGCGCCGTTTTATAACACCACGTCAGTATGAACAAAATGAAAATGCAAGGGTAAGAAAATTCTTAATCGTACGCGGTGTTTCAGGGAGAATATAGAGACGCTTTGTGAAGCGTTCAGTTCGCAAATAATATTCCAATGTAAAGATTATATTACGATTGATGCTGTTTTCGGAAGTAATCCAAGCGAAGGGAAGAAAATGTTGGAGAAATGTATATTTTGTTGCAACATTTACAGAACCATTTATGATAATGTACGTTTTTCCACTTAAAACTCATTTGTTGCATGACAAGTAATAAATCGAGTGGTATATATATTTTAGTTAATGACGAATGCGGTTTTGCATATTAATCCCAATAAAAAATGGAACATCAGTGAAGAGAAGGTTTTCAACAAAATTAATTCTTTCAAACAAAGATGTTACTGCGTGATCGAAATCTGCGATTCGTTAGCGATATTTGGAAGGTACGCTTATAAATTAATTAACGAATAATAAGATTTATGAATAAATTATTATGAGAAATATTTGCACTTCTTTTTACAGACACAACAGAATAGGATTACTCGGTGGCCCGAGAGGGACCGAGTACGAAGCATACTGGCATGAAATAGAAAATTTATTTTACGAAAGTTTAGACGAAATTAAAGCGGATTGTGGCGTTATATTCGACAATAGGAAGTCCGGTTGGTTGAAAAAGATTGAACAGTTTAGATCCGTGGTTCGTCAGCTGGAGAACATGGTGATCAATTTAATTAATGAGATATTTAAAAATGTTAAGAATGTCGATGAGGGTATCGAAGCGATTTATGCGTTGCAAAAATTTAATGAGAGAGAAAGTTTCAAAGAGCTACTGCAAAACAAATGGTTACAGGTATCGTGAACTATTCGCAGATATTTAATGTAAACAAACTATTGTTAATTCCATTAAAACAATCACTAGGTGTGGAAAATTTTTAGCAACGAAATAGAATATTGTTACACTTATGTAATTAACGTAACACAGGGATGCGAACAATCGACGGAAAAGACTGACATTGGCGCGAATATGTTGTGCGTCTCGTCGTATTTAGAAAACCAATGTACCGCAATGAAGAATGCAATGGATTGGATAGGGGAGTGTGCAATCGAGAAGTGAGCGACATATGATATAAATTATTTAATCACATTTATTGAAATGTTAAATCTTCTTTCTTAAATATTTGATGTGTTTATGCTAAACATCTTTTTATTATAATTTGTCTATATTCGTATCGCTAGACAGGACGTATCATGCATTTTCTTTTCAGGTGCACATTGCAACAATATAAACATGTATTAAATGTAATTGACGAGAGAAGAAAGATGTTTAACACTTACAGTACACATGGAACACAGTAATGAGGACTGGTAAGTTGTTTCGAGTGATCATCGAGAAGAACGAGTGACTTTATAAGATAGAAAGAATGATTTCAAATAATTACATGCACTTCATGTAATGAATTCTTTGTCGTTGTAATAATAAAAAAAAAGTTATATTGCTATATGTAGATTTGGACGAGGTACTATATGTTCACAACATTTTTTTATTTTCATTTGTCATGTCGGGCTTTGCGTTCGATATAAAGAAATTTGTAATAGATCGTTGAGAGTTGAACTAGTTTATTTAATGACACGCATAATTTTACCCATTGATTCTTTAATGTTTTTTTCGTAGTATGAAAATTTATATGATTTTTACACTTTTCGAATTTGTGACTGTCTTATTATTATAATACAATTATATGTCGTTTATTATATTCTCCGGTATCAATACTCGCATCGCTCTACACATTCTTTTTTTTTTCTTCGTGTTTAAAATCTTAATTGATGTAGCATACATAAATCTTTTTAAACATTTGTATTATATGAATTTCTTCTTTTCGATCATCCTGCCTTTCCTTCAATAGTGTAAAAATAAAATTTGTAATATGATCGGCATAGGATGAGAGAGAAATCTTAGATGGCACTTTAAACATTGTGAGGTATTTGAATAGTAAATAAAATAGATACTATACTTTAGTAACTTGTTATATAAAATTGATATCATATAAATCATTGCAATAATTTGAATTGTCAACAATAATAGTCAATAAATGATAATCTATCAGATTACGATTGCGAAACGAAGCGTCTTATTTATCATCTACTAAAATATTGCGATATTATATCACATACTTCTAAGGAAATGGAATTTTAAAATTAATTCACAGTGAATGTCTGTGCATCTACTGTATTACAGCTGATTAACTTTGGGAATGTTTAACGTTAAATTAATATTTATATAAAGCTTACGATATACCTAAATTACTTATTAACAATAAACACATATTCAACTATAGATGTAAATTCTATAGTTCTATATAAAAACAATAAAAAGAAAAATCAGTACAGTCAGTATTTAGTAAAAGTATAAATCTGTGTATATTTTTTTGTAACATTTTCGTGACTGATCACGTGACGAAAATAATTAAATTGCAGAACGTTAGGTCACTAGATTTCTGATATTTGAATACTATGCATGAATAATTTATCTCTTTTTAGGCACAGCATTCATACTTTCATTTCCTAACATGCTAGTAGTACCTTTTACTTACTGTGGTCCCTCACGCAACACTGAACACGACTCGTAAAGTACACATAACAATATTGCATGCATTAGTTGACCCTCTACTATATTTAAATAAATATAATCGGGTGCTTATTTCCCAAAGTTATAGTAATTACACAGAACATCCACGTTAGATGTGATTTGGTAAAAAAAAAGGAGTATGATGTAAATTACAAGTAATAATAAGTTTTGGATGAGTTCATGGTTGTATAGGGTAATCTATGAACTAAAACACTTGTTAATATTACAAGGTATACGAAATATTCGGAAAACTATACAGGATGAGGTATCTCAGACTAGAAGCTGAAATTTCTAATAATAAACATTCTAATGTTCAATTTGTAGGCAAACACATATACTACTTTTTTCATCTCGAATCACTTCACAAAAAGAAGACTGAAGTGAAAATATATGTCATATCGAATTCAAAAACATTTCAACTTTTAATCTTAAGTAACCTGTTCTGTATAATTAAGTTGTTTACAAATGCATAATAAAGCATTGATTATGTTCATGAAGAAACAGATACCATTCATTACAACGCTTTTTGAACTAAGATAAATAGTATAGTTTGTTGTAAATTAAGTACCACAAAAATATATGGAAAGACGTGCGAATGTTTCTATCTTCGTATATTTTAAATGTGTTAACACACATTTATAGAGTGAATATTCTGTTAAAAAGCGCCTAAAATGAAGGCTCGTAAATATTCGCGTTAATAATAAACATAATTAACTGTTATCATGAAGTGATATGACTCTTGAAGGAGAACAAGTGCCATACACTTCCTAACAACATATTCAATGTAATAAAATATAGTTTTCAACAATAAGAAGTATATAAAAATAGATCTGTCAGTATTGCTGAGTATACAATAGTCTAAACACAACAGAGTAAGATTATTAGCACCATCGTAAGTTGATGTAATGTTTATGACTATATGTATATAATATATCTATACACGTTTGTCATTTTGTATTGAGTTGAAAATCTCCACATAGATTACCCTATAACCACATAGTTGCATTGACTTAGGAACTACTATATAAATTATACATAAATGCATATCTTATCTGTTAGGGTTTCCCATAAGTAATGTAATTTTTAGACTGTTGAAGATCAGCTGATCTGTTGTAAACCATTGGTCTTTTTTTTATGTAAATTACTTAATGGAATTTACCTCGCACGTGCGGTGAAAAATTAAAAATAATTAGTTTTTGTCAACATATTGTAAAGATACATTCAGATTCCTAAAAAGAAATAACAATAAACACACTAAATGTAAATAAACGTAGTTATATGTATATGTTACATAATACTAAAACAAATCCGCGAGTAAGGTGACGATATTTAGTCCATCTAAAAGAAAAGTGCATTACTTATGGATACCCCCAATACATACAGAGTGTCCCATTTTTATCTCTCTACAATAATTATTTTCTGAATATTCGTTACTTGAAAGAAAAACATTTCAAATATAACTTATCCCTTGTTTTGGAGGCTAGGAGAACCTTACAGTAAATGCAAATTTTATATAGTTCCGTTTAAAAAATTAGTGGTCACCTTGTAATTTCAGAGGTGTCTCAATCTATACAAGTCTTGCGTACACCACTTAAAGGCCCCCCTAGAAACTTGTAAGTTTTACTTGAAACACTTCTTTAATAATTTAGAAAATAATCGTAGGCATACATTAAAATGGGACACCATACATAGATGGTATGTGCACGTGTACACACATCTTCTAATTTTGATTATCATAATATTGTAACCTACCTTTTTTGCTTAGAGAATTAGAACACTCTTTTGGCACAAATAACTTAAACAATGGTACGTATTTGGTTTCTTTGTCCTACTTATCTTTAACACAATCCTCAATTTAACGCGATTACCAAGCTTTCCTGGCCCGTGGTTACCGTAAAAATCGGACTACCATGCGCATCTTTGTAATCGAGTAATTCGCTGTCGTCGCTGAATGAGCTCGTACCGGAAGAACTAGCTGGTTCCATTGGCGATGGCGGTAATAGAAATATTAGTGAAATTGCTATTATCATATGCCACGCGCTATGGACATACTGAAACAATTTTTGATACAAAAGTGTCATATTCTATTCAATTTTTCACAGCGACTGCATATATAAAATATTTCACATACTTGATAATTGGCTTCTGTTTCAACTAGAGAAAAGAGCAACAATCCGACTGTTGCTAATAGTAATCCCGACAATAATTTTGAAATTCTGTCAGGTTTTTTCCACTTCTTCAATTGATAACAACGGTAAGCATACGCTCCCATCTAAAGATATACAAGCGTAAAATGAAAGTATTCAAAAAGAATAAATCGAATTACTTACTGGAATCATAACACCCATTCCCAAAGGTACCAATATACTAGTTAGGCTTGTTTTATTAGATTCCACTCCGAAAGCTATTATAAGAACTCCGAACATATGGCACAATGATACAAAATGAGTTGGTATTTCAGCCATTGCAACGAGTGTCACCCAAAACGCTAATATACTTGAAAAAAAGTCACTGTATTGCAAAACCTGTAAATAAAATGAATTCATAGAAACAATTTGTATAAAAATTTAAATAGTAATTATCATGGTGATTACTATAAAATAAAGCTATTTACGTACTTCATATTTAGCAACGCAATATGTCATTACATGTTGATCACAAGCATGGTAGAGAGACGAAAAAAGCATAGTTGCCATGTACACTAATCCTTCTGTATATAATCCGCGCTTAACAGCTAAATATATAGCAGGTATGAAAAAACCATTACTTAAAGTGAGCATCAATGTCGTCATAAGAAGAGAAGACTCTGGATTGGCACTAGTAGCATCTGTACAACCCCAGCCTTTGTATCCTATAAAATAAAATTTACAATTAACAGATTTGAAAAGAAACGAAGAAATTCTATTGTCTGAATGATAATCGGACCTTCAAAGCATTTGCATGTTGTATAATAAAGAATATCTCTGTGAATTTCTTGACAAATTCCATGATGGCCACATGGATAATTTCCAGGAAATACACATTGTCTTGTTCGTATATCCAATGATACTAAAATTTCTTCCATTTCGCAATTTACAGGACGTCTAATATGCAGATAATTATGGTATCATTTGTGCAAGTAATCAAATTAATTGTACAATTCTCTTCCTTTTCACAGAAAATAACCTTACCCGTTAAAATAACACGTTGCTTGCAAAGCAACATACCAAATATCCGGCTGGGGATACGGTATTAGTAGGCTTGAATCATGTTTATCGAATGACGACAAATTCATCGACATTCTTGAATCGTTGCATATTATATTACCTCTAGATCTATCTGGAACTCGACCGCGCCGTATACAAAGTATAACTTTAACCAGCTGCCTGGTTACTACCTAAAATGCACGTAGAAAGAAATTACAATCCGATTAAACGTCAGCTTATGTCCTGAATTTATTTATGCTTACTTTGTCCATTTCTAAATGTGCACTAATATCGAGTGTACCACCGATATCTATCAATGGCAATATGTTAAACTGCGTTATTACTGGATGTTTGTCTGTTAACATTACCCAGGAAGTTAACCATTCTTTACCCTGAAGAAGATTTATCAAAGAATGATGTTTCCTATTTTATTGCCTCAAGGATGTTAAGTATAATTATTACCTGTAATAAGTAAACACCGGAAAATGTTTGTGAATGCTTAATCCTAGCAAGTTGATATCTTGGAACACACGGATCATCAAAACTTTCATCCGACACGTGAAATTGATTTCTAACATCAATTCCATTGTACAATGATCCATTATTATTCTTATCTTCATCGTGATGAATATGATGTTTTGTTAGATCTTTCATATGCAATTGAGCTAACGCCTGAGAAAACGAAGGTGCGTCTAAATACTGTCTTACAAAAGACTTCTCTGTTACTCTGACTGGACATTCTGAAACATGATTGAACAAAATGATTTATTCGAACTGGGATTGTATGCGAAAAATACTATGGTATGCGAGCTTTACCTGAAGTAATTACTTCAATATTTACTTTAATAATACTAGTTGAAACAATCATCAGATAATAGTAGCTATCCTCGTATGGAGAAGATTCCACAAAGGTGTAAGAATCTAGCACGGTAAAATTTCCGATTTCACCGGGTTCAGAATGGTTAAAAACGGGTAATGAACGCCCTTGTAAGGCCATACTTTGAATGCAAGTACGTTCATGTATGTCATGAGACGGATACAGGTACTTGTAAACAGTAAAATTACATCCCCAAACATGAACTTGAAAATTCCATGTTCCTGATGGTATGTATATTCTGTGGGAGTATTCAGTATATTGATTTTTCGTGCAGATCATAGTAAAGGGAATACAATGTAATGTACGCTCTTTACTTGTAATAGGAAGTAGTTCCTCTTGTTCTTAATGTAACTTGACTGCCAATTGGAATATTTTCCATATTATTGGATTGTGTCCATATAGCTACAGAACCTATGCTATAATGGCATTTGTGTCCTAGCCCCTGAAGCAGAAAAGAATCAATGATCAATGCTGTTCATTAAAACAAAATCACACTACAGGACATAATTCTACCTGTTGTTGAACCTTCTCATCCCAATGAGACAGATAAGCTCCCACAAACCAGTCTCCAGACTCTGGTCCATAGACTGGAACAATTGCAGTGGTTTTTGGTTCAAATGTTGTAACTGCAGAAACTACAATTGTTTGATTACGCTTGGGATACATGTCATTAGGGAATGTATCATTATTTACAGATATCACAGGATAACTGCCCCATTGTAGATATCTATAAATTACAGTAACATATTAGAACATGTTATACTTCCAGAAGAGTAGATGTAAGATCAAATGTAACTTACATATGTACTTTTCTTTCTGGACAATCTTGCCTATCCATGAAGGCAGCAAACTGCCATGTAGCTCTGTGCACCTCCTTTGGAACCGTGTAATGAAACATTGCTATATCCGAGTAACTTTTGAATGAATGTAACAAGCCTTCTTGACTTGCTTCTGGCATAGTGCACTCTTTGGCTAAGAGCACAGAAAAATCAGTGTAGATCACTTATATGTACATCAATAACACTTACACTTATTCTTCATTAAATATGAGCATGATAATGAGATAACAATTCCTTTGTAGGAACAGGTGCAATCAGAAACAGCACGTTCAAGCATTTACCTGGGAAAAGCAACAGCAACAAAAGAAGGTGAAGTTGAAGGATCATAAGATATCGCCTCGGAAAATAACATATTGGAAGCATGACAATTTTTTTCGACATCACAGAAAAATTAAATCTACTATCGACCGGTCCTGCTCCATTCACTTTCCATTAATTATCGATCCTTTTTATGTTACTATGCTGTTCGTACATTCTGTATACACGACGAAATAACTACACTAGCTCGGAATGTTTGCGTGTTTAGTCTACCCAGTTTATGTGGGTTCCTTTCGATCAGCTGTGGAGGACAATATATAAATTACAGAGGGTGGGTGGGTATGCGTGAGGGTGATTTTACCGACAGTATCATGGCACCACCGACGAGGTGTAGGCGTAGACTTGATACCCGACGTATTATTTTATCGCTTAGAAACGGGAGTTCAGAAGCGTCATTACCATTACCCTGTCTTGCTCATCGTTATCGATATTTGAAAAATTTAAATTTCGCAGAAAAAATCATTCAAACGATATGTTCAAGCAACTCTTTTAAATCTCCTGCCAGAATCTTTGCAAGTATCAAAATGTGTGTATAACGAAGGTAATTCAAAAGTTCTTCTGTACCTCGAGTTCTGCTAGCTATTTTTGTTAACACTAGATTTTAAAGTTTACGATAAATATTAGAAGGTATCATGGGAAAAGAAATTCTTACAATTATAAAATAGTTAGAAATAATAAAGATTGTAAAAAGAGATACAGAATCGAAAAATTGTTGCGTTAATAAATTGATTGAATTGTTGACAAATTGATCGCTTCTTGATGTTTAATATTTATAAGAATTCTTTTTGCTAATTGTATTATTAAGCACTACGTGGCTATTTTGTGATAACATTTTGTAATAAAAATAATTAATAACGTCAAACATACAGCGCCCACGCGTTACTTGAGAGGGTGCGAATAACAGCACATGGAACGGTATTTAATAATAATAACAGCGACTAACTAGCGCATTGTGCATGACATAATTTCCACTTGTGTGTATTAGGAAGTGGATTTGCGTCGGTCCTTTGAAAACGAAATTAGCTCGAATCGCACATATTCTATAGGATCTATGTCACTACAATGTGGATCTGAATAGAATACGTATCCACAGAATATTAATTCTCTATCCTTATCAGTTGAAATGGTTTAAATGGTTTTGAAAAATACAACTCTACCAAAATAGTATTCATTCTCGAGTGACTAGTATTACTAATCAATTAGAATCTCATTCGTAAAATTAACTTCCAATTAAAACTCGATTAATTAAAATAATCGTAATGATCGCTACCATTGTCAGTCGATTTCTGGAATTAACATGTACATTAGAATGTGAATAAAAATGATCGTTTGGGATGTCAGAGGCCTTCCGGGACGTTATCCGCAAAAACTGATTTTCAGCGATGTCGATATATCAGAACACGACATGAAATTCTATACGGTATCCAGTCTACTCTAATACCTCGTCTATGCTTGTATTACCTACAGTTGGTAACATTTATCCTTCGCGTTTCGCCGCTACGAGAAATGGCGCTAAAGAGAGATTTTTCAAATATGAATTGCCTCTGTCAACATTTATAAAATTTCTTATCGTTACACCGGTACGTTTCAAATCTTCTTCGACAAAATTAGGCCAAAAAAAGTCTATTACCGCAGAAATCATTTATTTTTAGCGGAGCTGATATTTTTAATCTTACAATACAAAACTGTGTTATTATATGTCAAATAGTTACATAGATCTATCCCTACATCTTATCTGTTCTACTTAATGAGATCATTTAAATAATTTGCAAGAGAAAGCTGCGGAGGCACAAAAATATATTGCAAGAGAAAGTCATATTTTTGTGTGAAAAGTGTTGAAATTAAAAAGTCTTTCGAAGGAAATGGTTGACTAAATATCTTTAATTTAAACATACATTATAATAAGCATAGCAAGATGGTTAAATAAATTCAATCTTCTAATCCTTACAAAGTAACGCATGTCAGACATCTTGACCGTACGGCAAGTTTGGTGTTAAGATTAGGAAAACTAGTTGACTAATTTTTTGAGTACTAATAGATTGGATAAGACACTCACTTTGATTTACTTATCGAATCGTTGTATCATAGTCTGGCTGTCTGCAGCACCACATCACGTGTATCTCGCAATAATTCATTGACACGATACATGACAAGCTCAAAGTACAGATTCAAGAACCCGTTATAAACGATTCATCATTCCCGGAGCTGCTTATCCCCCAAAATCCCCAGTAGATGTCCTAACACTTTTGAGAAATAGAAATTCGCTTTATGTATCCAGTACCTAATCGCGACACCATCGTGAAAGTTCACACATTTCGACGTTGTTTATATATTACGATAAAAAGATTTCTCACCACTGATAATGAGGTCTGGCGATCGTGTGTACTCCGACGAAAGTCTGAATCAGTAATTCAGCGACAGTTTTAACGAAAACGTACGATTTAGGATCATATATTTGATTAACCTCAGAAACCGTATTGATCCGTATCTTTCGATCATTCACGGAACGCGATCGATCGTATTTTATTACTTATATTTGTGATTTAAATCGTACACGGGCTTCGAGAAGTCCGTGCCCGCGGGCATATGACCGCACGATTTTCTATAAATCTGTTGAACTTAATTGATGCGCAACTTGGACCGATCCGACGACAGGAAATATTTCTGTGAAAAATACGAGGAGAAACAAATCGTAGGAACACGCGGGATCAATTCCTAATTCCGCTTTATGAATAACTATGATTACAAACGACAAGATCGTTCAGATATCGACGTGGGAAATAATTAAATTACATTTCTTATCTTTTGTGTACGGTTTGTACTTAATAGTGAAACGGTTCCTTAAATGGGCTTGGGACCCGAAGAAGTTCTTCATGATGCAACAGAGGGATAAACCTCCACCCTGTCTAGTGGATAACAATTTGGGAACGCATTCTTACGTTAAAATCAAGGTAAGATGGAAATGATTATATCATCGATTCCGGAAAATATATGTGTCACAATGCACAACGTCGATCTGACAGTCATAAGAAGATACTAAGAATACTTGAGAATAATTCGACCTCTGATAAACTCTTAGCGACGCGACGACGCGACGTAACTCCTCGATGCACACATCCGATTTCGATCGATAAAAATGATTGTACTGTTCTTTTTTCTCCGGATGTTGCATCGAGTTCTTTTTTTCGAATCTAAGATTATCCCAAACATGTTTATTGTATTTAGAGAAACTTTAGATTTTTTAAGATATATGACAACTAAAAAAAAATTGTTTAATTAACAATTAGCTGCAAATAACAATTTAAAAAAATTTAATAATATTTGTTGCCGTTGTATAATAAACAAAAATTGACAACAAGAAGGTGAAATATCATACATATATTCCCTATTTAGGGTGTAAAATTCCATTATGTGGAAGCTGGACATGAGGATAAACCACTTGTTTTACTATTGCATGGATTCCCTGATTGCTGGTTGTCTTGGAGAGAACAAATACCTTGCCTTGCTGAACATTATAGGTATAACACATTGTTTGTCTTCACTTTATATAGTTTACCTTAAACTGAAGCTATGTAATAATTAATGGAACAACTTCCTTATTCAGAGTAGTGGCAATAGATTTAAAAGGATTTGGTGACAGTGACAAACCATCAACCAAACGTTCCTATAAACTAGAAGTTTTAATTGAGGAGTTAAAGCAATTTATTTTATCGCTTGGAGTGAAACAATGTAGTATAATTGGACATGACCTAGGCGGACTACTAGGATGGTACATGGTAGCCTTATATGAGGAAATGATTGACAAATTTGTTGCTATTTCATGTCCCCATCCTAATTTTTACTGGAATAGATTGCCTGGAGATTCAGTATTTGACTCAAAGTACATATGTTATTGCATGAAGAAATTGGGCCATTGGTTTTATCAATTCTATTCAGTTCCTGATGAACCACCTGATTATTCCACAGATGGATACATTTCAGTAGATTGCCATTCCTCCCAGAAATTGATGCTCTTAAAGAGGACTTATCGATTATAAATGATACATTCAAACATCTTCAAGTGAAGCAAACAAGTACTGAAAAGAATTATGTGGAAGCATACAAATATGCATTTAGTAGGAGAGGTAAATACATGAAATCATAATTTTGTGACCATTTGGATTCTGACCATTACTACTTCCACAGAGGATTGGACAGGTGCAATTAACTATTACAGAAATCTTCCTTTCATTAGACTCAACACAGAGTCTAATGAACCAATTACAACCAAGATGTTACATATTATAGGAAACATAGATCCTCTTGTATCAATAGAAAACATTGTACAAAGCTCTGAATATGTTGAAAAGTTCAATGTGAAAGTTGTTTTTGGTGCACAACACTTTCCTCATCAACAAAAACCAGATATAGTAAACAAAGCAATTTTAAAGTTTTTTATAGGTAAGTTATTCGCATACTATGATTTCATTGAGTAATTGTAGGCAAAAATTGACAAATTTATTATTTAGGTACAGCAAATACTGTAGAAAAAACACCACCTAGAAGTATCATGACCTCGTGGTTGGGATCTTTAAGTAATACTGTGAAGTATGGTAATCACATGATTGATACTGTACAGAAAAAAACTACCGATGTAGTGAATGGATTACCTAGTAAAGTATTTTACATGAGTCATACTACAAACTGATACTTTAGAGAAAATAATGCAGGACACTCTGTCTTTTGTTTCTACATGTTAATAACTTCGTTGCTAGCAACATTTACAAAGCAATTCCAAAGATTTATTATAAAGGAATACCAAATCTTCAATAATACAGTAATGCAAAGGAGGAAAATGTTCATTTACATTACAAAGGCTGATTCGTTGTTATTTATTTTTATATATGTTTTAAGCATAGGCTATTTTCCATGAAAGCAATTCTATTTGCTTCATGTACAATATTCAGATATTTTTTATACTAACGCATGTATATTCGTTCACTGTCGATTTAGAAATGTATATAATCTTTTAATTTACTCATAAATCATTTAAAGATCTGTCTTCGTATACAACACAACAAATATATAAATATGGTAAAAATAGTTTTAAGTGAAGGCAGCATAAAATGATCTCTTATTTAATCATATCAGTATACATTTAGTAATACTGTAAATACATAATATTTCAAGAAACGATGTATAGTAAATTATATTATAAGTTTACAATTTATTGTAAAAACTTACTTTATATTCTTATATGTTCTTCTTAAATATGATGAGCATAATAGTCGAGTTTTTATATATAAATAACTAATAAATTAAGAATTGCCCATTACATGTAAGATTCCATCAATATAATTTTCATGTATTTTCTCTCTTCTTCCTAGAATACATAATAAAATTTGAGATTTGTTTTTTTAAAATAATCAAATAATTACATTATATTTAGATATTACAAGATAATTATATGATTACGTTACATTATTGCATACACTCACTTTCCGAACTTTTCACCGTCTTCTATAGTTTCAGGTAATTTGCAGTTCATTGTTTCTGGTAAAAAGAAACATAATGCAGCACCAAGTAAGGGTCCAATGCCAAATATTACTGGTGGCAACCAGGGTTCAATTTTTCCCTAAGAATAAGTAACATTATTAGTCAGCTAAATGACATATATCGGAAACACGTCGAACGTATTACCATAGTAGCTATATATGGCGCAATCATGCTTCCAGTTCTCGCACAAACGCTTCCCAATCCGATGCCAACGTTCCTGATTACAGTAGGGAACACTTCGCTACTATATAAATATACGGTTGGAAAACTAATTGCCATTCCTGCAAGTCCTAAAGTAGCTAAACATACTGTTAAAGTAGAATTTGATATTACAGTTATTAAGATCAAGCTTATGCCTGACAAAATGTTGCCGCTTATCAAAATTTTTAATCGTGATACACGTGATATCAGAACAAGGACTATTATTGTTCCAGGCAATTCAATAGCAGCTGAAAAAAGATACATATTCGTTGATTTAATAATTTCTTCTGACTCAATAGGAACTCACTCTTCCTAACAGGAAATGTACCTGATACAGCAACGTTCACAAAAATGTTGCCATCAAGGTAACCCATGTACTGCGCCAATCCAAAGAAACAGCTACCACAAACAAACCAATTGACGCATATACAAATTGTCTTCATTCTTAAATTTGGAGTCCTAAACAAATGTGTGATATTGTATTTCTCTTCAACTTTTTCGTGTTTAATTCTTGCACTGGCTTCATATGTTTCAATTGCTGTTTTAACATTCTCTGTTGGTATTTTATTTCTGTTAGCTGCTTTAATCAAGATTTCTTCAGCTTGTGATAATTTGCCAACAGCAAGTAACCATCTTGGTGATTCAGGGATAATCCTATGTCGAATGAAAACCATTAAAGATATTCAGATTTTATAACAAGTAATAGTACAACCAATGCTGCATACCAGTAGTAAGATAATAAGAAGATTGATGGTATAGAAACTGCCATTTGGAATCCGTCCCATGTACGTGTTAAATATGAAATTAAAGGGTTCATTAAATGACCCAACAAAAATGGCACATGAAATAGCACCGACATAGTTGAGCGCCATTCGACTCCTACAATCTCCATGACTGTAATTCGTTCAAAACTACATTTTAAGATGTATGAATGGTAATGGTAAATGCTTCTGCAATGTAAATTATTTACTTACGCAAAACAAAGCTAACGAGCATGGTACCGCCGGTAGCTACGGCAGAGATAAATTTGAATAGTAAAAATAATTCATACCAAGAAACAGATGCACTGATAATTCCAGTTAATGATTGCAATCCTAGTGCAATCATCAAGGGCTTCTTTCTGCCGATTCTGGAAACAAATTTTCATGTATTATTCAAATATACAGTTTTTAATTTTCTTTTAATAGCAACCTACCGATCAGCCATTATACTGAAAACTAAGTTTCCAATGAGTACTCCAAACATTGTGCAAGTTTGTACAAAGTTTGCTAGTTGTTCTTTATCACAGACTAAGTCCCACTGAAAAAGAATTGAATTCGTCGACCTATAAAATTCAGACGATGCAAAATAGTAAACATTTAACTCACTTGAGTTATAATGCTCTCTTTAAATATGCGTTTGTCATATTTAAAGCTCGTACACTTTTCCATAGTACCATTTCCGGTATCTACGTAGCATTTCATTATTGTAGACTCATTGGTTGTTGATAGTGGTGCAGCACATGAAAAATTAGTTGGAGGTGCAAGAAATACTATGGATAATTGATGCCAGGCAACTGGAAATTTTACAAGAGAAAGTGCTACAGCTATCACAATATGCCATGGGCCCATCACACCCATTGCATTTTGTATGACGTCCACAAATGCATGCTCTGAAATAATTTTTATTTAATATGAAATCTATTTTAAATTCCGACGAGTTTAAATATTATTAATAAATTAACTGCTCTCTTGCAATCATAATTTCTTAGTTGCTATGAAAACGATAGTAAAAATATATTATTCATTATTGTTACTAAAATCGTATAAATATATTTTTATGCAAAGTAATTATTAGTTTCATAGTTTTTTCAACTCTGAAACAATGTAAGTTTTAAACTGGTTTCTCGCATGCGTATCAAGATGACGCAATTGAAGAGGCGCGACTAGTGCCGCAAACTTGAATGTATATTTAGACTTGTCCCGATTTCGAATGCTAATACGTGCAAAATCTAAAACTGTGCCAAATATATCAGCTTACCTTTTAACGCACTTTGAAGCATTATATCGCGTAAATCTACTGCAACTTTCTTTCAATCTGCGTAACGATTGTCGCCGCAACGTGTACTGTGTCCTTGACTATTCAGAACTTCCTGCAACTTTCCCGTTAAGAGACTTAAGTGGACTAAAATGAATTCAAGCCATTCTCTTCATCTGTTTTATCGATCTACCGTGACACATATGCGAAGCGTAAAATACTCTGAGGAGTATCTACTTTATCGATCCTTTTAACCATGATCCCTTTCTGCCATAGAATGTTCAACGTGATCCTTATAATAGGATGTACCAATAAGTTAGTAATATGAGCAAACACCCCTGTTCAAAAATACTATTATTTATTTATACAACGTAATGAAAGCGGTCGAAGTAGCGTAAAACAATAAATAATCCTAGTTACATAAAATAAATATATAAAAGTGTTTTCTAATTTTCAAAGCAGCGATCAGCCAAACGCAAATGAGCTGAGTACTTTACTGGAAGCTCGTTTAGGTTTATTTTGTTCATCGTCGGAACTTAATTTCCTTTTCTTCGATTCTGTGGTACCGTTATTTTGTGGGGTCGCATCTTTTTCCTTGTACCTTGCCAAAGCCTGTTTCATTAGGTCGCTAGTACTTAATTCGGGAAATTCTTCCTGCAAGTCTTTCTTGTTTTTGGCGTACCAACTAACAAACGTTTCCTTTTTAGGGCCATCTTTAGTCTCCTTTGCCTTCGGTTTTGGAGGATTAGGTGTTGACTGCTTCTGTGCTTTTTCTGGAGCGGTATCTAATCCAGCCAATCCTACAAGTTAAGATATCATTACGCGAATGTCTTAAAAAGTAATGAAAAATATTACATATACAACACCTTTGACCGGAAGCGAGTTTCCACTTTTCAAAAATGGATTACTTCGTCTCATCGATAACGATTCGCTCATAGACAAAGGTTTAATTTCTACATCTGGTTTTTTCTGACTAGTCAACGAAATTGTTGATTCTTCGATGTCATCATTTTGAACCTCATCATCGCTTTTAGTTTCTTCTATATCGTTATCTTTAGTTATCTCCGCCTGCGTTGTTTCTTTCTCGTCTTCCTTCATATCGGCGATAGATTCTAATTTATTCGACAGAGCCATTTTATTCATTTTTCTCGCATACTTAATTGCCAATTCTATAACTTTCTCGGAAGCAAATTGTTCACACAGTTCCACTGCTCGATATTCGAAAGTCCTTCTACAGGCGAGCTAATAAAATAAAACTAATTAGTGCAAATATCTGTTAACATTTAAACGCTTAAATATATAATTTATGTTTACCGCAAATAGAGACAACACTATTTCGTGCTCTTCAGCAGGATTGATACCCAATTTCCACAAATTCAATTCTTTCTCAGACTTTTCACTTTCGGGTTCGCATATCGGTGGAACTAAAGATATTTCTGTTATTACAGGGCGGGGCGTTGTCGGTGGATAATGACTTCCTTTACATAAAACACAGCGAGCAATGCTTTGCTGTTCGCTAATTCCAATGATGAAATAGTGATCGGCTTTGCCTTTGGACTGAGCAAATTAGAATAGTTAAATATACAATAAAATGTGATACGAATACTATAAATGTGTATTATTTACTTGTCGAGATAAGTCGCTGGCAACTTTCCAAAGAGATGATTTCTTGTTGTAAACTCTAATGACGTCATCGGCATCCACGATAACAGGAGATCCAAGGTCGGAAATTCCTATCCACATAAGTTCTGATGACGGAGAGAG
This sequence comes from Augochlora pura, assembly GCF_028453695.1. Taxonomy (NCBI): domain Eukaryota; kingdom Metazoa; phylum Arthropoda; class Insecta; order Hymenoptera; family Halictidae; genus Augochlora; species Augochlora pura. Next base: position 3,109,431 of record NC_135781.1, read on the forward strand.
TGGAAGAGACAATTTTCGGCTGAATAAAGTTAAGCCACGAATTTGAATCCATAGCAAATTCATATTTTGATCACCGGATGCAGCTATTTAAATATTTTTGTTAGATTAAAAAATTGTTGGATACAAGAAAAATAGTAATGGATAGTAAATGGCGTACCTATTCCATTATGGTAGGCAATTACTAGAGCATTTTTAAGCCCACTCATTGCAACTACTGGACCCGGTAGAGATATAATTTCACGTTGCGTGCCTCCTACTGTAAACAGTCTTAAATTCCTTTTTGATGTTGCAAGTGCTACGAAGGTATCACCAGCGGCAACACATTGTCCTTCTTCATCTTCAGGAAGATCTAAGAACCATTCTTTATTCCCTGAACCCCAACCTGTTGGTAAGTGGTAATAGTGCTTCATTAAGTGTTATTCGCCTATAATAGATGTTCGTTCATATTTAAAATATACCAACCCTGCAACGCTATTACAACGAGTTTACTTCGCGTGTCGCTGCTTGAAGGACAATTCATTACAAGCGCATACGGAGATAAAGCTGCTATTGTATGTTTTAAATAATTATTGATGTGCATGCTACGATGAATTGTAACATCATGAAATTCAACTTCGATACTACTCTCATCGTCATCTTCAGAAGTAAAACATCTTACCATGCCAGTGTCATTCCAAACCTGTCAAATAATCATATGTAGTATATATACTGTCATATTTTTTAATATCATCTTAAGAAAAACTAGTATGGGAATATTTGGTACCATAAAACGAGCTAACAAATGAGCCGGAGATGAACCCGGTTGAAAAGGAGGTTGCAAATTAAATTCTGGTGTAAAAATATTTGCTTCTATCTGTTGTTTCACAGAATCTACATCGGAATGGCTTTTTTGATCGTCTTCGAGATTCACGGACGCTTTAATTTTATCTAACGATATAACATTTTCTCCATCGTCGTCTTCTTCGTCCATTAAAATATCATTTTCTTTTATATCTCCGTTCGTTTCCGTAGCTTCTTCATTGTCGTTAGCTTTATCAGGAAATGTCTGCAGTTACAGAAAAGATAAAAATGATATCTGAAGCTTTAAGTTGCATATATAAATATACGTACTACATCAATGCACCCTAACTGGCCTAAATGATCACAGAATGCAATTTCATCTGGTACATCAAGATTCCAGGCCAATGAAGTAATTTTAGTGTTTTGCTGATGTTCGATATACCCAATCAAATCTCTTGTTATTGCATTCCAAACAATTATTTCACCATTTACAGTGCTTGCAGCAATAAATTTGCCACATTCAGAAAATTTGCAGATATTAATATCCTATATTGAGAATAATAAACATTGAAAGATGCTTCAAAGGCTTCCACAAAAGTAACACTAAATGGATAACTTACACCTTTTATGTTAATACATCTTAAGTGAAATAATTCTTTCCAAGAAGTTCTTTCCACTACAACTACATCTTTCCCATGTGGATATGCAAGACAACTTCCATCTTTAGTTTCAAAGGAAGGAGTACAATATACTTTTGCCGTAAAAAATGAATTAGATTTGGGTACAATGTTATTCCAAACATTGACAACACGTTTCTCTTTAATATTCCATACTCGTACAGATCCATCTGCGCTTGATGACGCCTAGACACAAAATAAACAGATGATAAACTATTTTTATTATATAAAAAAATATTAATTATCAAAAAAAAGCTTTACCACAAACTCTTCTTTAGGGTCCAATGATAAACCTAATACTGGTGCTTCATGACCAAACAGTTCTATGTTATCTGATGTATTAATATCCGTAACGTGTATTCTCATGTCACTACAATTTACATTACACACGATATGAACACTGAATATTAATATATTATAATAAGAATAAAAAAAAGTACGTATATACTACATACCATGAGCCTGATACTATAATATTACTGTCCTTTGTGGTTGCTAATGCAGACACAGGTGCTGAAAACCTAGTAACTATTCCTTCTTTCTCCAGATCAGGATAGTTGAGTATTTGAACTGTGTTATTATCATTACCAACAAATATTTTTCCATTCTAAAGCAGGAAGTAGAGAATTATAAATAATAACTTATATGTGAAAATCTAACAGTATTATCCTTGAAAATAAAAAACATATAAATAACAATATATAAAATAGATGTATATTACTGTCAACATTTTTTTTTCTGTACCTTTGATATTACTGATATAGCTTGTTCTGAAACACAACTTGCAGCTGGATCATCATCCATTAAGTTTAACCAGGATCGAACATCTCCATCTGATCCACAAGTAACAAGGCCTTTCCTAAATTGCAAGATATAGTTACAATAATTTTAAATTTCTACGCATAAACTTCTATCTTTTCTATACAAACGTTAAGCTTCTTGGAAAATTATTTTCTTTTCCAAAAAAAAAAATTAGTAACAATACGATTTGCATTGTTTACTTTTCGCAACAATGTACTTAAAACGTTACTTTCCTTTCACCGGTAAAATAACAAACATCCGTGTGCCCCTCCGGATGTGCATAACGCATAGGTTTCTTTATTAATGGCATTTTCAAATATTTATACAATGCGTTTATGTTCAGTAATCAATTTGCCAAATAACTCATCACAAAACTGCGACTACTTGCAACTCTTTGTACACATACTTTGGCGCGCATTCTCGATTGTCCTTGATCACTGATTCGATATTCGAACAAATGCATATGTTATCCATAAAGTATACAGAGCTTAGAAATTTGACGTTTAGTATAGAAACAGCCTTTCTCTAATTGGTCGATGCTCCACATCTAAGCAGTGCTGTCTCATAGTTTTAAACAAAGAAAGTCAGTGACAAGTGAGCAAGTCTGCTCCGTGTGTATACTCGCACACGGGGCCCGTTGCTTTTGTTCTGCCTCTCTTGATTATCTCTCGTTCTCTTTTTAAACCAACTGTGCGAAGTTGGATACACATTAAAATAATGGCAAAAATTGGGCTTTGTTCATTTGTTGGCTCGGCCGTCTCGCACCAGCGAAACTCGCTTCTCATTGGTGAATGTTTTTTTTTTGTTAATAACTCGTTAACGATGCCTCGGAGAACATTGGTCACCACAGTAATATAGAAACAAGTACAGAAACTGCTCTTCTTTGATTAGCAAAAGATTAACTGCTGAGACAGGATCTACTATGGATTGGATGCGCATGAAAATTATGAGGATAAAAATGCTTTACAATAAGGTAGTCTAGCAGAATATTATAGCGAGATATTATTATATATTTAGTCATGTAAGAATTGGTTATTAAAAAATGCAATAAATTGCATAAGCAAATAAATTTATGAAAAACTGCATAGAAGCTGTAGTTGTGTATCAACAAAATGTCTAGTGCAGGTCTTAAAAGATAAAATATTTACATAAAGTGCTCATATAAATTTTAACGCGTAAATATCTCTAAAATAGTAATAAATCTAGGGAATTTCCTAGTCTATGTCATCGTTCTGTAGCACATGATTAAATTTTGCTTCTGCTACTCAATTCTGTGCGTTTGATAGCAGACGCAGCCTTTTCTAGGGTGGCCGAAGGTGCAATGAGGAGTTTGTAAATTTCGTCATTATAAAATTGAAATTTGTATATTAGAATGACCATGATTTCGAAGGCTGCGATGGGTATTGCCGTTGGCATAGCTGGAATATTCGTTGGATACTGCTTTTATTTCGACCGAAAGCGTCGCAGCGATCCAGAGTTCAAAAAGAAATTGCGTGAACGTAAGTCAAGCAATCATCTTCTCAATCATTAGAAATTCTTTTGAGCCATGTGCATGTTTGTGGGTACTAATTTTGTGTGAAAGCTGATGCAGTTTTTTTTATAGAAGCGATTGTCGCCAAGAATATTTCGTTTTTGTTTAATTGCATCTTGTCGTGCAAATAATTAATATTATAAAATTCGAATAGAGTTATGTTAACATGTAATTTATTTAATAAATTTACAGTATAGTTTGTACAGAGACCTTGATACTATTGTTTTATATTTAAAGGAAGAAAAATTAAGAAGAAGCAAGCTGAAAAGAGTAGTTTAAAGTTCCCTGATATGGATGATCACGAAAGCGTACAAAGATTCTTCATACATGAAGTCAGTTTAAATTATTTTAATATCACTATAATATATTGATGATCTTCTGTGTTCATTCTGTACAATATTTTGTAAATATTTCATAGGTTCAGCTTGGAGAAGAAAAACTTACAAACGGTGATGTAGATGGTGGAATTGCACATTTAGCTAATGCAGTTGCAATCTGTGGGCAACCCTCACAATTATTGCAAGTTCTTCAAAAGACACTGCCACCACAAGTTTTTTACCTTTTATTGCAACGATTACCTGCTATTGGCCAGGTATGAGTCTCGATTCATTTTTTAAGTTGGAAAAAAAAATACAGGGACATTAGATTTTTCACTTATTGTTACAGAAAATAGCATCTCAAACTGGAATGGCTGACGAAGAACTTGAATAAAACAATATATAAATTGCGTTGAGTATTTCAAAATAAAATTTAACCATTAGTAGAAAGTGTATGCTTCTTTTGATAACGTAGATAATTGTGTGGCTTCTATTTGGTCAATCCTGTTAAACGTACGTCTTGTTCTCCTTGATTGAACTTCCATGCTCCTTGATAATTATATATCAATTGAAAGTATGATATATATATATTTATGCATATATAAATTTCCAATGGAAAGAATTTTTGTAATACTTTGTTAAAATATATAGCCTTCGTTCAAATATTACATATAATGTTAGCCATTCAAACATTTTAACTGCCACAATTATTATTTGTAATATACTAATGAAATAAATGTTTGAGTTAATATGGCAGGCAGATATATGTATACATAATGCACATAGAACGTAGAAAGATTTCTATTCACATAACTATTCCTTTATGGCTTTAGATTGAATAGTTACAATAAATTAATCGTATTAAGGATTCCACAAATTTACAAAATGCAGAGATAGAACAACTAATTAAGGAGAATAATGATTAATCTGCTTTCAACTATGCATTTCAGTTTTTGGAAACACAAAAAATACTTAGAGATTGGTTACTACATAGGATGTTTACTCCTTTGATAAGGAATTCGTATAAAATGTGATCTTGAAGTTATATACTTTTTTTCTGGATGCATTTACAGGTAGTCACAAAAGTACTCTTATAAATAAATCTATTTTATAGGAATTTGTACAAATTTATGCAAATGTCTATTTTACCTTGTAAATAAGAAATTAATGTCTTTGTGATAGGTGTATCATCGCATCATCTTAAGCATAGATAACGTGACATTATTTTTCATGCTAGTAGCATACTGAACACTTATAATTATTTTTTGTATAAAAAATATTCTATTCTTATAAAACTAAGTGTAATAAGAAAGAATCATAGTTTTTATCAAACAGAAACATTCTTCTCAAAATCTGTATCTTGTGGAAACGACTTCAATGTTATTAATAAAACAAAGAAATAAGTTCTATGGTAAAAAATACTCAACTGTATGTGCGTAATATAATTAGTTTGTTTATAGAATAGAATGTAAACGTTCAGAATATTATTTCATTTTTGTAATAATGTATTGTAAGATTAAACACATTTTGAACAAAGGAGCAAGGTGGATTAGGATTTCATTTTAATAAAACAACTCTTGTGTTTTGCATTTTTTAGTCAATATATAATATACAATTATATTACTTCCTTTAATTCCCCTTAACATACAATAGTTATTATGTCTATACACAATATTTTTGTACAAAGAATATGATTTTAATAGTTGTTAACATATTAATAATTTCCAAAATAATATAATTCAATTTTAACGAATTTATATACTTTGCTTTTAGATATTCAATATTTCATAAATATATCTCATGATAATACTACATTCTTACAAAAGATTAGTTTTCTTGACAATGACATTTGCATTAAGAAAGAAAATGAAACTGCAAATGCATGCATGGAATAGTTTCAAGCATTACAGATGTATTTATGACTTTCATAAAAATTATAAAACATATTATACAGTATAAATCCTTTTATACAATTCAAGATTTTTAGCCACTGCGGAAATAAAGTATGGCAGTGCGTATTAACTCAGTGTTTACTATTAATAGATTCTAAAGAACATATTTTATATGTACAATACATAAATAGATTTTCACATTGATAAAGAGAGCGGAAGTCGAACTATCTCTTTAAAATATATTTGTCAAAATGGCAGTAATATTCTGTACTAATAAAGGAATCAATATGATAACAGTTATAAATTAATCAAAATGTATAACAATTGTTGAATGAAATCAAATCCTGTCAAGATCTGCATCATTGAAAGTGCTACTTACAATGCCAATCAATCGAACTACTGTAAATGTTCAAAATTCAACACATTGTTCCATTATCAAGAAAAACTAATTCTTACAGTGCTATGTATCCATCCTATTTCGAATTCAAAATTTCATTTCTCGCCTCAACCATAACACGAAGAGCATTTTTCTTAATAAGGCACTTTGCAAGATCCTTTCCTAGTTGTTCAGCACCCATTAAACTTATACCGCTTACTTTACCGGGAGTAACGCTACAGTACAGCTTCGGTTCACGATACGGACATTTTCTGTAAAAGAAATGACACAAAAGTTGCATTATTAAATTCCTGTTTAATCAATACTGTCTTGAAAAATTCAAATTTCTATTTTCCACCTTGGAGGTTTTCCGTCGTCGTCAGGTATATACAATTTACTTTTTAAAGTATCTTTGATCTCTTCCTGTCCATCCAAAGACCATACTGCACCAGTAATAGTAAGTTCTTTATCTATCAATGTCGACGAAACCGCGACAGGCGCAGAACATCCACCACCTAGTGTTTTCAAGAAAGAGCGTTCACATACACATCTTATTGTTGTTTCCACATCGTACAAAGGTTCCAAAAGGGGCAATAATTTCAAATCAGACTCCCGGCATTCGACTCCTAATGCACCTTGCCCCACAGCATACAATGTATCCTCTGGTTCTAACAACTGAAAAATGTTAGAAATATATTAACGGCATTTCAAAGAGTTATTATATTACAAAATAGTAGTCATACATATCTCATTAAAAGTCTTGTAGTTTTTCATAAAATTCAATTAAAAATTACCTCACTTATTCTATCTTCCCAATTCATTCTCTTTAAACCAGCAGCTGCCAAAATAATAGCTGCATAAGGTCCCTCTTTATCATCTAACTTTTTCAATCTAGTATTTAAGTTACCACGAATATTTTCTACTTTTAAATGTGGCATATTTCTAGCTAACTGAGCTGATCTACGCAATGAACTAGTGCCAATTACACAACCTTCAGGCAACGTAGATAATGTTTTGTCCTTATATTTTTTAGACATAACAACTGCATCACGTGGATCTTCACGTCTGAAATAAATTTTTTTCATTACATATTCATTATATAAATAACTAAGAACTTAACATTTTAAGATTTTAAAAAACATAAAACTAACAAAACATGATTAAAAAACCAGATTTGATGGAGCTTCTTTTTCATGATACCAGAAGAGATGTATAAAGCTGGTAGCGGCAATAAATTCAAGAGTTACTGCGCAAGCAACAAGCCTACATTGCCTACAGTATCATGTTTTTTTCATGAAGATGATAATTTCATCAGAAATTTAAATTTTAGATATTTAGACCAACATTTTGAAATACCCAGACATGGATGGCATGCTAAATTACTATAAAAGAATTTCATTAATTGGATACTTACTTTAATATTGCACCTAGAGCCATTCCTTCTGGCAGTGATGTGGGTAAATCCTTCAATGAATGTACTACAAAATCAACGCGTCCATGTTCTAAAGCTAGCTCCAACTCTTCTGTAAACAAGGACTTCTCACCGATTTTTGGTAAAGATTTATCCAAAATCTTATCTCCTTTGGTAGACATTGTAACTATAACATTTAAAGTTCATATTTAAATATAGTTACATCAAACAAATAACATTCGTATATATAGTACTTATATAAGCGTGTAAATATATTTTATGAACTATATCAGACTTTAAAAAATAATGCTTTACATTACTTTAAGTATTGACTGCATTAAATATTTTTAATAACTTTTTGAAATGGTTTCACATACCTATTTCAAACTCCTTTTTTGGATGATATTCTTTCAAACACTGTATAACATGCCTTGTTTGAATTAATGCCAACTGAAATGGTTAATTATGCATATTGCTATAAAATTTTGATAATCTTTCTTTAAACTGTTATACAATAATTGCATTTACTTTAAAAAATAAAAAGTGACATTGCCAAATTTATCCAAAACATACTATTAAATACATTTAACAATAGTGTCACAGAAATATTCAGTAATCAACAATTTACTAGTAGAGATTAGCTGATTAAAAAGTGCTGAGTAATTAAGATTGCTGAGAAACGTCTATTAAAATATTCTACAAATCATGCATCATGATATATACAAATAACACATCGCCTCCTATTCATTAAAAGAACTTGAAAGAGGAGAGTTATATTTTCTCATGGTCACAAGGAAAATATTTTCTTTATATCTTATTGGTTTCCAAGATTAATACCAGCGTGTTTATCTATTCAATATTATTATTATCTTTCAAGCCAGGAGCCGCATAAATCTCGGACGATTGCGTTATTTAAACCGCAGTGCGCGGAGTGGAGAGGAAACAGACTTTCACCTTTCGAAAACGAAAATAATATTTGTAGAATTTACCTCACTTTTCCGAGATCCGACACGGATTACGTCACGTGTGTCCGCGCTCGTCATTACGGCAATTTAAATTTCTATTTCACTCACGTACTGACTTACAATATGCTATTATCCGCGATTAACGTTATGTAATGGTTTTTATCCTATTTTGGAATGTACATTTTTTTTTTGAAGGCACGAGGAACTGAATTAGGTCAAAGACACAGAGAACTTTCATTTCACTTGCATGTTACTCTCTGGCACGTTCACCCGACAGGTATAATGCATTAATGGAAAACAGGATATAACAGTTTTAAAGCTTTTTAAGTTTAAATGACAACTGGAAGATTATTTCACAGTTACTGACACTGCAGCAGAACGTGAAATTAAATAGAATTGTGAATATGGAAATTTCTACATCCTTGTTCGTACTGTCCTTCTGTCATGAAATGTTTCTGCACACCACTGTCGAAGGACTGAGGACTGAAGACTGAAGAATCATGAACTGTACTGTATCTGTATGTGTGTGTTCTGTATTGCAAATCGTAGTGAGTGGCACAGTGGCAGAGATGGTAGCGTACCAAACACACTGACCAATAGCGATACAGTGCATACAGCGCCATAGATGAATGATGGATGTCAATTGAAGACAAATGCACACACATATGTACATTATATAAATATTTGCGAATAGCATATGTACATATGATATATATATAGTTACACTATGTATACACATACATCTTTCTTAATATATACACATGTTGATCTCACTACATAGTATATATTAGATTCAGTGTACTATGAAAGGGGCGGTTCACTCAAATATTTCCATCTATTACAATAGTATACAAAATATTCGTATTTAACGCTAACTCAAAATATCTAAAATTTCTAGAAATGTTATAGATTACATAGTTTCATATTTTGTATAATAAGGATTGAAATATGTACACTAATACATCATTTGTACTTTATTATAACTTCTGTTTTATTTATGTGGTGTTTTGCACAAAACGTTCATAAATCGTGCGATCTTCATTTGCGAGTAAAAATAAATATATTATAACGATTAAAAATACATACATACGTTCAATTATATTGGTCGATTCCTGATACATGTACAAATTAAAAGTAACTTATCACATGATACACTTTTTCTCACTTTATTATATTCTCAATTATGAAACGTAATTTCAAAATATCCGTTACGTTACATACAACCTTTTCATTGTACTGCGTGCTAGTAATATTATAACAAATTTTTTATTAATATACGTGCCGTACAAAATCGTTTTTAGTAAATATTCACATTCATAACAGTGACGATTTCATCATCACACCCGTAAAAATAAATTCTCCAATTAAAAATACTTCTTTTTATAGTATTGACTAGTTTTCGAAGTACTCATCGATAATAAACTTTTGTAAATATTATTTTAAAATCACCATTACATAAATAATTTATAAAATACGTTAGTTCATTATGCATGGTATTTGCATATATTATCTATTGCACAGACCTGAAGCGTATATATATATATATATATGTATATATTAGTAGTGAATAGAATGTACTGGAAATGTACAAACTTAATACATATTCTTTCATTTACTTGAAAATATTCTTCTCGACAGCTCATCTATCGTGAGTACAATACATGCTGTACCTTTTAGTTAAAAGCATGTGTATACTATTGATTGCGTTGAAAAAAATACTAAAATAATTATGCAATACTGGATTGTCAACTGTATAACAGTTTAAAGCAAAACTCCGTGTTGTTGCAGTAAAAACGCGGTGAATTTAATTGACTATTCCTACGTTAAGCTTATTGCAATGTACAGCCACTTTCATTTGTAGGATCCTTTGTGCTGTGATGAACTTCACCCTCTTTAACAGGTGGCAAATTTTGTTCCTTTTCTATAGTGGCCGGTCTTAAGGTACATAATTCATTGTATATATTCGAATTCCAAAGAGGATGGTGAGGCTGCATTTTAAAATCGATAGGACTCACCAAACCAAAAGTGGCTTTTGTGTCTAATACTGGGACTTCTCCGGGTATTGTATGGTGATAACTTTAATATAAAAATAAACAAAAGTAATCATTAAATAAAGAATGTTTTAGAAAAATATACTACTGCATTTTCGATTAAATCCATGCACTACTTACATTAAACCATTTTCTCGATTACATTTGTCAAGAGTAAGTTTGACTGTAGGAGCCAGCCGTTTAAATACAGCATGTTCATCAGGCTTTACTCTAGGAGCAGGTCCTTTTATTTTACTATACTCTTGACATAATGCATTAGCCTTTTTTAGGCAAGCCTCACTTTCTTGCAAAGCTTTAATAGCTTCCCCACATTTATCCATAGCCAATAAATTCTCACCGCAATAGTTATAAGCCTATGAAGGTGAATTTATTATTAAGTTTATCTTTTTCATATTTTTTTTCATCGATTCACTTACATAGGATCGATAAAATGACGCTTTCAGTGTCAAATATTTAATCCATTGAGCCGATATCTCCGGCTTAAGCGGACGTAAAATATTAGCAGCATCTACGAACAATTTACTTGTTTCATTAGCTAAAGCTGATATTAAGCTAGCATTATGCTTTAATTCCACTGCTCTTGCCACTGTAACTGTAACACCAGACGAATGAAAATATATACATATATATTAATAATGAATAGTAATGTATGGTTGTATATCAATTAACCTTCTTGTGCTTCTGCTGTACACTGATTTACATATACAATTAGTATTCGTGGATCCAGATCGCTTCCAATTGGTGGAGGATCTGCCAATTTTGGCAAGAACTCTGTTTGTACAAAAGTAAATATTCCTGCAGCTCTCCTGAGCATTGTATGTACATCCTTTGCTTCATTCATATTTATGCTATATCAAAGATTAGTCTGATATTATTCCAATATTAGGATCATATTTATACGTTTAATACTTACTCATCTTTAGCAGCAAGCATCGCAGCATGTTTCATAAACCAAAGTCCTACATTTACACTCATATTAGCTGCTTCATAAAAAGCATCAGCTCTAGAACTTTAATAAATAATCACAATTACATATTCCTATAGAGCATTAAAATAAGAAATATAAATATAATAAATATATTACTAAGTATTTGATCCCAATAATGTGTGCGTCCACTTGAATACATGTACATTTCTAAGTTTACTAGGATTTGGACATCCGCTATGTTGATCTTGCTCAGCAGATGAATTTATTTCCCACATAAATCCATACAGTAAACTTAAGTAACTATGGAAAGCTGGTTCTACAGAATCAATCGAATTATTCGGATTTTTTATCAAGTCTAAAAGACGTATTCTTGACAGTTTTAAATCACTGAAAAATAGAAAAGTCAAGTGGATATTTACTATGGAATACACATGATAACAGTTCATTATTTACATTCCTATTGTTCTATAAGAATTTATTATAAAATCGTGACACTTAATATATTCATTAATCTGTGGAACATTAAATTATTATTTTTATTCGTATCTAACCTGCACAGTTTCTTTGTAGAATCAGTGGCATTGCTCAATTTGGTTTCAAATTTTTGATTTGTCGTTGCTTTTAGCATATTCCGATGAAACCAGTGGGCCATTATGTAAAAAGTTAAATGTCCAGCTGCTTCTTCAAATACCTAATAACTGAACGCCACTGTGTACTACCTCGTTCAATTTGACAGATAAGTGAAACAGTGAAACCAGTGAAACCAAGGTAAAATAGCGACGTAACACCACTACATAGCATACAGTACATGCATACATACACTCGATGAAAGATATTCCACTTTTTGGTGAGATATGAATATCACACAGTTATTCGCACACTTTCGTCTCGCGTGTAATCGTGCGATCAAGAGACAATCGTCGATATTTGATAAGCAACAAAAAGTAAGGTTTGAAAACTAATCTATTCATTGTTTCATATTAATGAGCCGTTAATAAATTTGTGTTATCATCGATGTAACAATCTAATTTTATAAAAATTGTTACTTCTTAAATATAACCTACATAATTTTAATGGAAGATACAGTACACAACAGTAAAATTGTTCCCTAATGAAGAAATTGTATTTACACTTGTAATTTATTGCAATTCTTTGCATTAATCAGACATTTAACCAATTACTTCGATCTAATAATATTATCGACAATAATTCTCTCATACCAATAAGTAGTGATAGTTTATCTGTAGATCGATTAAGTAACGTTATATCGAAAAGTAATTGATAAATAGTTTTTATGTCCTTAATGATACTAATAATAAAAATTGTTAATATCGCAACTATATTATGTTACAATGATTAATGGAAATTTGTTAATGATTATTGCAGATGGGTGAACCTTCAGGTTTAACAAATAATGAAGTACAGAAACTTTGCAAGGAACCTGATCCTGCAACAAATGGATACATTATGCAGCAAACAATGTATCGTATTAAAGATCCAAGGAAGTCAATACCTTTTTATACTGAAGTACTTGGTATGCGTTTATTACAGAAACTTGATGTTCCTGAATTGAAATTCTCTTTGTATTTTATGGGATACGAAAATGAAAAGGATATTCCAAGTGATAAAAGAGAATGTATAGAGTGGACACTTAGCCGCAAAGCTACCATAGAGCTTACTCAGTATGTGAATAGACAATGAATTTACATTGATTATTAATTCTTTAGCTTGAAGGATGCAATGATTAAAAATCTAATTTCACTTCTCTTACATTTTTAGTAACTGGGGTACTGAAACAGATCCTGATGCTCAATATCATAATGGAAACAGTGAACCAAGAGGATTTGGTAATACATTTTAAATATCATACAGTAAAAAAAGAATACAGATAACATATGTAGCTCATGTAGAATAAAAGAATTTTGAGATTTAAGTTTTTCAACAAGAAATTCTTTATAGGTCACATTGGACTTGCAGTACCTGACGTTGACAAAGCATGTGAAAGATTTGAGAAGTTAAATGTAGAGTTTGTGAAGAAGCCTAATGATGGTAAGATGAGAGGAATAGCTTTTATTAAAGATCCTGATGGTTACTGGATTGAAATTCTAAGTCCATCCAATGTTGGAAATTTATTCATGAATCATTAATGTATTATACATTGAGTCATCTTTTTTAATACTCTACAATACATCAATTTTATTAAACACTCAATAACAAGGGTTAAGAATCAAACAATTATACATATGTGTATGTTTATATATGCACTTGCAAATATATATGCAAATTTGTATATTAAGAATGTAATTACTAATATGTAGGTATGTACACTATATTTTTTAGCACCTGTACATTCTTGTATTACATTATGTTATAATATATGCATTTTCTGTACAATGTAACATATATATGCTTTTTGATGAATAAAATCAAAATATTTATTTTTCAATTAGTATTTTCTCAACAAAAAAATACCTCACCTATAATGTTACGTATATTGATTGAAGTTTTTAATTTCTAGTCATTGGAAAGAAAGCTATATGGAGATGTAGAATATTACGCATTGCTTGATTTCTTGGCACATGATGTATACGTATATATACATACACACATATATATGTACAGACACAGATGAAGCTCGTTCGCTCCACACGCTCTACTATTCCGTGAGTAGTGGAATATCTTGCACTACATATCGAGCTCCTACATATGTAGGTGTGTTTTTGTAGTATACAACAGAGAAATGTCATATTGCCGTATATGACTTTTAATTTTGATAAAATCATATTTGTATAACCGTTCACATTTGTTACAAATATTATCTGCAAAAATATCACGTGACAATTATCTCTTGCTTAAAACATTAATATTTCGTTTTGTCTCGTTGTTTTCAATGATCATCTATTATATTGAGGTTAGAGTTTATACCGCAATGTGAAATATACGCTTGTACTAACAATTTATATAAAAACACTATAGTGTAAACTGCGATTTAGTATTCAGTAACATTTGGTAACACAACTGTCATAATGTTTGTGATATAGGAAAGTATTGGAAACTAGTTCTATTACCGATATTATATAAATGATTGTTTTTTAGTATGGTAGAAGACAAAAAATATGAAATTGGCAGCCGAATTGAGTGTGATGGACACAGAGGTACATTAAAATATGTTGGTCCCGTTGGAAACACAAAAGGACAGTGGCTCGGTATTGACTGGGATGATTTTACTCGTGGTAAACACAATGGAACTTATGAAGGAGTAGAATATTTCAAAGCTAGGTAATGTGATACAAAAGAGTTTCATTAATTTCTGCAACAATGATATCAGTATAATATTTTGTATGTTTTATAATAGGCATCCTACATCGGGTTCATTTATACGCCCTGGTAAAGCAAAATTTGGCATCTCCTGTTCACAAGCTATAAAGATTCGTTATGGTCTCATCAATGATGAATTAGCAGGCATCGATAGAGACACATTAATGAGCTTACAAAAGGAAATTAATGCTCCATTTCTGGAAGTTGTTGGTTTCTCGAAAGTGAATAGAAAACAAAGTAAATTTGACCAGTTGCGAATGGTATGGCTCAGAGATCAATATGTTAGTGATGCTGGTAAACCTGGTGAACTAGAAGAATTATGTGTAAATTTGGAAGAGTTAGATATATCTAGAAACTTAATTAACAGTTGGAGAATTGTAGCAGATATTTGTTGTCAGCTTCATTCTCTTACTGGCCTTAATGTCAGTGAAAATTATCTACCGATTGAAGAAAATATGGAGTCATTAAGTACCTCATTTTTAATGGTTGAAGATTTAAACATGGCAAGAATGAATTATAACTG
Source organism: Augochlora pura (assembly GCF_028453695.1). Lineage (NCBI taxonomy): Eukaryota > Metazoa > Arthropoda > Insecta > Hymenoptera > Halictidae > Augochlora > Augochlora pura. The sequence continues at coordinate 3,125,001 of NC_135781.1, forward strand.
GTTTGATATTCAACAATGTATGTGTATGTTTCCATCTATCCAGGAACTTTCAGTCTCGTTTAATACAGTCAGCATTATACAGAAACCACTAGAAGATGAAAACTTAATGAAGATATTTAGATTAACGCTTGAAGGAAATTTAATATCCAGTTGGGATGAAGTCCTTAAATTGGGTTCACTTCCACGGTAAGGTGTAGTAATTTTAAAGAATATAAAGGATTATTTATTGAAGGGTCTCATTTTACAGCTTAGAATACCTCAATTTAAATTTAAATAAGATAGACGAAATAAGATTTCCAACTGTTGAACCAACAGCGAAAACTTCGGCCTTTCCAGTTTTGCGACAATTACACCTATCGCAGAATAACATATCGGAGGTATGTGATCTCGTTATACATATGAATCGTTTTTAAAGCAGCATTAATCTCATTGAAATTTTCAGTGGCGATCTATATCGGAATTAGAGAAACTTAATAATTTAGAAGAGCTGAAATTTAGAGAAAATCCAGTTTTGAAAGACGAAAATTTAGAGACGGCACGACAGTTAATAATAGCAAGAATTTCGAAATTAAAGATTTTGAATGGCACTGAAATAGCACTGGGTGAAAGACGGGGTGCAGAATACGATTATTTGAAGCTGCATTTACTTAAATGGGTTGAGAGTGAAAATAATACGGACAACAGAAAAGCATTCATAATTGAACATCCTCGATATGTAGCATTGGTCGAGAGTATGTGGAAATTATATTTTATATAAATTTAAAGCATATCTGAAATAATTACGCTATTTTATTGTTTGTAGAATATGGAATTTCTGGCATCCCATCAGCTAGACCAAAAGTGGAAATGATTTCCAACGTTATCACGGTAGAATTTTCATGCCCAGATCATCCGAGTCAACCCAGAGGAATCAAAAGGAAACTTTTAAAAGATATGGAGGTTCAGAAAGTTATAGGACTTGCACAGCGACTTTTTAGGACAGGAGGAAAAATACCTGCTCTGTCATTTATACAACGTAATGTAAGTGCAAACTCGTATGTCTACAATATACTTATAATACAGTGCTTTTCTATTTTTACAGTTATCTGAAATCGAAATTCCTTTGGACAAACCACTTCAAGAACTAAGCTACTACTCAATACAAGACGGAGATCAAGTTCTTGTGAGGTGGTGATACAAAATGAATTGTTTATAGATGTAACTGTATTTTGTACACTGTTAAAATTTCACCACCGTACTTTGTTATTAAACTTTTTTAATGGCACAAGTATATTTTTTGAATCCTATTAATAACTTACCAACTGTTACCCATAACTAACCGATACTTGTTTCTTTAACTTAAAAAAATTGTACATGTACGAAGGACAAAATTTGCAATTCCTTATTTATGAAAAGATATTTATATTCTATACTCCTTATAATACAGATAATATGTAAAGTATAAATTACTGTATAACTTTACATGTTGTGTGTCACCATATTTATCCCAAAATGAGATAAATAATTTATTATAAACACAATACTCTAAATATTTAATTTTGTTGCGCCTGCTGCTCGATCTTACTATATTCCTCTTTTTCAAGTTGTTCTCGCGTTAACAACGATAATCCTAATTGGTTCTCACGTGTGAACGGTTGTGCCATTTGACGTAACCATCGCTTGCTTATCTGGAAATAATATTCAGACAATAATTTCAAGATTTGGCTTAAAGTTATGAAGATTTACCTGCACAGCTTCTTCAGTCGACAAGTTACACAAATTATCAGTTAAATGTTCCTGTATCCATTTTGGTAATTTACTTCTTTTATCTATTCTTGAAAATCTCTAAAATTAAAATGATGTTAAGAAACAGATTGTCGACTAAGTTAGAATAGCTTCTAAGAATTAACCATTACCTTGTCTGCAAACACCATTATACCGTAATCAGTTTTTCCTCTGATTGCACGACCGACACATTGTGCTGCATGTCTCATGGCATCAAAAGTTAAAAAATCGTTTTCTCTGATCTGAACAACGCAACAGTAATACTTTAGTAAAATTAATATTTTTTATAGTTTCTATTCATAAATTCTTCCTTACTTGGAATTGATCACGAAGATATTCGAGACGTGCTTTTAAAATACGTGATTGCGTATATACATAAGGAATTCCAAACATAAGAACAGCTCTGCCTAAATGATGATCAAAATCTACTCCTTCCGATACTTTACCACGCGCTACTGAAAGAAGAACAGCGCCTCTTCCACTTTCACATGCCTTTATATAATTAATAAGTGCTAGGCTCGTTTCCGCAGAATCCTGAGTTTCAATAAATAGTAACTTGTGCCTCTGCAGTTGGTCTACAACACCTTGGTCATACCTATAAAAATAGGTATGCCATAAAAACATAATCTAAATGAGACAAATTAATTAATACGTACCATGCAGCCACCACAGATTCCATGTACAAATACGAGGTAAAAAAGCAAACTAAACCATCAGGAACGGTTGACGCAAACTCGACTAATAATTGACCATAATTTCTTATAACAGCAACATCTTCTCTTGTTTCATATTTGGACGAAATTGCTACTTGATCATTACCTTTTGATATGATCTAAAGTTGAAAGAAATTTTCTTTCTTCAGTAATAATAAGATTATTGATTAAAGAGAAGTGTTATCAAACTCACCATAGGTAAAAGACATGGTCTAGCCAATGTCATAGTAAAAGATGACATTATCACTGGATGAAAATTTAATATTTTAGGATACATGTCTAAAGGTGACAATGTTCCTGATGTGATCACCACAGATTGAAATCTATCAAATATAGGCTTCATTGCAATGGATGAATCTACGCAACTAAATTGAAGAATTGGATTTAGAACATTGGGTGTTTTATCATCATAAGGTTCTACAATAATTGTAAATCCTTTCGTATATGTTGCAACTAATGTTGCAAGGTGAGTGACCAGGATAATTGGTGAAAAATCAGTTAAATCACTTATTTCCATAGTGCGTAGCAGAGTCGCCAATCGTTCGGCGCAAAATCTTAATGGTTTACGTTCTATTGAAACTTTTGATTGTACATCTCTTAAGAATGCAGCAGGCGATTCTTGTATTACGTGTTGTACACGTAAACGTGTTTTTAAGTATTCCACAAAACGTTTTAGGAAACTAACAAAATGTTCTGCGTTTCTTATATTACCAGGAACCACCTCTGAAGCAATAAGAAAAAATTACTTAGTAACATAATTTTTTATCATCTATATTATCAAGATTTTACCATGTAAAACTTCATCTGGTAAAACAGGATTAGATAAAATAATATCAGTTTCTCTAGCCACTTGTGCATCTTTCAGCCCTTCTACTAATCTATCATATTCTTCCTTTAATTTGTTTACATCATCCTCTCTCATCCTGTAACATTGATATAATGCATTAGTACTTATTATAAGCAGTAACATTATATAAAATATTAGTATTGACTTACTCTGCTACTGTTTTTTCAAGCAACTGTATATTAGCAGAACTTTTCTCCAATGATCGCCTATTTATTTTTACACTCATTGAATCAATGCATACATTGTCTATATTGTGGGCTTCATCAAAAACCACAACAGAAGATTTGCTTAACTCTTTTGATACAGTTTCAGCAATTTTAGGATCTAATAAGTAATGGTAACTGTACACTACAATTTGAGCATGTAAAATCTAAAATAATATAAAAATATTAATGCTTCAACTACCATGAAAATTTAGAGTTTACTTTCTGAAATGCTTACCGTAAATCTTGCAAGAAAGTACGGGCACCAATTACGGTCCCTTCCATATTCTTTCAAATCATCAATTGAGTATATTCCTGGTGGCACGATTTGTTCTTTACCTTCCAAGTCAAATCCCTCATAGAAATTGCAGATGGGTGCAGATTCATCATAATTATGCCTTTCACGGACGTAAGATGCTGTGAGAGAATGACAACGTCCATCAACAATTTTACCTTCACGTTCCCTGCTGACCTGTTTAAAACATATTTTTACAATTTTTTGAGTACGCTGTTGTTACTTCTAAACAGCAGACAATAAGAAAACTACAAGTAAGTTGAAAAAGAATTACCTCTGGATGAATACACAAATTTTTTCGAGAGCTAAGCACTAAGCCAACAATTTTTGGTTTATCCTCCGTTTCTTTGTCATAATAATCCATAAGTTTCTTTAACTCTTCTATAACTTTTTCAATTTCTGGTACAGTACGGGAGCAATAAATTAATTTTGTAACATCCAATGGATGTTCCAACATGTAAGCTACAATTAAGGACAACAGAGTGATTGTTTTGCCAGTGCCAGAAGGCATTTCCAACAAACAGTGGCCCTACATTGTAAATAAAATCATCATAAATGCGATGAAAAACATTGCCAATTATTCTGTAATATAAAATATTAAAAAACAAATACTTTCGCATCCAGGCCACGTTTGAGTTCGAGCATGTACGCATATTGCTCTGGATAAATGTAATCGTAAGGAAAATATACTAGTAAGCCGTCAACGCTGATTCTGTAAACATAAATAGATTGTAATATTTTTTCTCTCGGGTAATTTCAGAATCGTAGTAAGTGAATACTCTTATTTACTTCATATTTGTGTAATTTTTTTACTACATAAATATGAATCCTATATACTGTAATGTCATTTATTCATTGATGTAACGACTACAATATAATGAACGTTAGGTTACGACTGCAGCATTAGCATTACTCGAAGTGTTGAACTGAAGCGCAATTAAAACGAGCGCACCGATTCAAGATTCAAGCTCTGCCGTTCTGTAAATGAACCGGCACCGGCAAGAACACATTGTGTTCCTAAAACAATATTTTTTGTCATCCATTGATAAAAACAAAACGTGATCGTTATTCATAAAAAAATAAATATATAAGTAGAAAGAATTACATATACAAATAATATGGAATAAGATTATCGGAAATATTTTCTGCATTGAATAAATGTATCGAACATATTAAAATATTTTCTGAATAGACAATCGATTCGAACTTATCGATACGCTGGTTACGACCGTATTCGATAGTTCTGCAGCTTAAACCGGAAGACGATGTTTGAAACCTCTATAATTTCCGTGATCGTTTGGCGTCCAACATACACGTGTATGAAGAGTTAAAGTAATAATTTAATCGGGTATATACATTTAGTTATTTAAAATAGGAGATGGGAAAGCCAGGTAATTACTGTTTGCTGTTCTATGAAATATTTTATTCGTTTTAATCATTACGATATAAAATTATACATTATTGCCGCACTCGTTTCCGTAACCTAGTATGTAAATAATTATTTCGGTTTTTTTTCGTAGTGAAACATTGTATACTGAATTTATTGTATTTGTATATTGACTTTTCTATATTGAATCCTTTTTTTATCGAAATGTGTATACAATTAAGTCAGACTAACAGTGATATTCACTTTCTTGTTAGTAACATATTAACCTAACAACGTGCAGTTGTGCCGGAAATGAAAAAAAAAGTATATTTTCATACATTACACAAATGTTTGTAAAAGTGATATACGTATATTTGTATAATTATGAGTTATGAATTGTAGATATATTCGTGAGAATGAATATACTGAAATATAATTTATGTTTTCTCTATTGGATTATAATGTTTGTTTAATTACAGGATTTTCTCCGGGTGGAGGCGGAGGTGGATTTAGAGGTGGCAGAGGAGGTGGAGGAGGAAGAGGTGGTGGTGGAGGAGGATTTAGGGGAGGAAGAGGCGGAGGTGGTGGCGGTGGAGGAGGATTTAGGGGTGGAAGAGGCGGAGGTGGTGGAGGAAGAGGAGGTGGCACGCCACGTGGACGTGGGGCCCGTGGAGGAGGCAGAGGTGGACGTGGAGGTGGTGGTTTCAAAGGTGGCAAAACTGTTGTCATTGAGCCACATCGTCACGAAGGAGTGTTTATAGCTAGAGGGAAAGAAGACGCATTAGTTACATTAAATTTAGTACCAGGTTCAGAAGTATATGGTGAAAAAAGGATTAGCGTCGAGGTATGATACAATAGTAACTCTTATGATATTTATGAATGCAGTGAAAACATAATAATAACATTTTGTATGTCAACATTGCAGGCAGATAATTCTGAAAAAATTGAATACAGAGTGTGGAATCCATTTAGATCGAAGTTGGCTGCTGCCATACTAGGTGGTGTAGATCAAATTCACATGCCACCAGGGAGCAAAGTATTATACTTAGGTGCTGCCTCTGGAACTACAGTATCTCATGTAGCAGATATTGTTGGGCCTGTAAGTGTATATACAGTTTAATTCAGTAAAATATATATAATATATTCTGCATACATTAGAGCCAGTTTGACGAATTATTATCGAATTGGTGTCGAAGTTATGCCATAACAATTTACATTCTCGTTTTTTCATTGTGCAAGATCTTTCACATCTTGTTCTAAAAAGGCGTGTGTACAAAAGTTTACAATCACATTTCAATTTCGTTTTGCAATGTATGCAAATGCTTTAATGCCTATTTCCTTTTTACAGGAAGGACTGGTCTATGCTGTAGAATTTTCACACAGATCTGGCAGAGATCTTCTAAACGTTGCCAAGAAACGGACTAATATAATTCCAATAATCGAAGATGCTAGACATCCGCATAAGTATAGAATGCTCGTTGGTATGGTGGACACGATATTTGCCGATGTTGCACAGCCCGATCAAGCTAGAATAGTAGCTTTGAATGCTCAGTACTTCCTTAAAAATGGAGGCCACTTTGTTATTTCCATTAAGGCAAGTCTCTTTCACTTATACTTAGTCTAATAATAGACGATATAGTTTCTATATTTTCATGATAAAATTTGCCTTTGCAGGCGAGTTGTATAGACTCCACGGCACAACCCGAAGCAGTATTCGCCGCCGAAGTAAAAAAACTGATCGCCGATAAATTGAAACCCCAGGAACAAATCACATTGGAACCGTACGAGAGAGACCACGCTGTAGTAGTCGGTGTCTTCAGGCCACCAGCTAAAAAAGCCACTTAAAATATCTAAATGTATATATGTATCATCTAATTTTTAAGATCATTTTGATTGACCATCATCCCCTAGAATGTATGCAATATCTTTTGATTGATTGATTGACTGCAAATAATGTTTCCAAACATTTCATGGAACTTAACGAAAACGCAGATCGTAATAGTTTTGTAATATAATGTAAAGTTAGACGATTATTATGCAGGTATTCGGAGTTGTTCTTGATAAATGCAATTTAATTCACTTTTGTACCTGTATAGTTGGTACATCGACACGAATGTACGTGTAACAATTGTTTAATACAAAGTTTATATTTTAAATATCACTTAAAGACCATCTCACTTATACTTTCATAATAAAATAAAAAAGGAAGACCATTTAATAACTCTCGGGGTCATGTTTAATCATACCTTAAAGAATTATCCTTACTGATTTCGTTATACTCAGTTTGTGGTAAAGTCCAGTGATCTTGTACATATTATGTACATTGACCAGTAGTACAGCTTGTGGCAAAACTTCGAACCAGAGTTAGGAGTCCATACAGCGCCAAAACACGTAGTGGTCAGACTTAGAACCAATGCGGACATTGCGTCGCACTGCATATAACACTTCTTTTTTGTTTCAGAGTCTGAATTACCGACTCTGCAGAAAATGTTGTGGTACGATAGCGAACTCTATCTACGCGGAACTGTCATCTGGTGAACTATATCTAACTGCGACATAGGAAAGTGTTTGTCAGAGGTGATTAAATTTACAGCTTTGCCAAGTACATTGTTGCTGCGCTATATTTCTACGAAAATCATCGATGCTTGCACGAAAATGTTCAAGCCTTTTCTTGGGGTCTGACTCTGAGCTACATTTTTTATTTGACATGCTTATATTAAACAATTATGTGGCTATTCCTTGACTTGCTCAAAAATTTATTTCTAATTTCTGCATTATCCATTTCTAATTTTTTAATTACAGTAACTTGTTTTAATACGATAGGTACCATTTCCTGGTATAAAAATATTAAGAAAGGTATAAACAGTTACGGTGTCGTAATTGTTATTCTACTTTCCACGATAACTCGAAGGGTAGAATTTTATTACGGATCGTCCTGTCGAAAGAGTGGGAACATATTTCGCTATTTTCGTCGTAGATTCGTTGTATCGGCTAAGGCCAACTTTATTAACATTGTAAAGCTTGCAAAATTAACGTTGTAAATACCTCTCTGCAAGCAGAAATGTGTAAAACTATTGTTACATATGTACCGACACCAATTGTTGTCATCTTGTGGTATATTGTTGTGTATATAGCAAACATCAAAGCTGCCAGATTGTTTTTATACCGATTTATTATGATTTGAATGTCCGTTGGGTTCGGGACGTTCAGTTTATGGTGCTAAACGGCTAACATTGTATGTTCCCGTAGGCTCGTCCTTCTCGTGCAAAGTATCGAAGTGTGAACACGTGTCTGTAAAGAATATATTATTTAAGCAAGTAAGATATATTTTTTAGAACCCAGGTACATAATTAATCAATTCTCCAACAATAATTTTCTGGAAATTGGACTTCGAATAAATAAGTTATCTATTCGAAATTTGATTAGAAATCTTTATCTCTGTGTTCATGATTTCTATAAATGTTAATATTTTTGTTAATAATAATGTAAAATCTTCGAAAATTGATTAAATTAATCGATTAATGTTAAACATGTTATTCGGGGTAAATCGAGCGAGGCAGCTTGATTTTTAAGCCGCATTCGAGAGCAGACGAAAAATGAGTGAACGAATTATCCAATGGTTTTAAATTTATGTTCAACTAACCTAAAATTTTTATATTTCTTAACCAAAGTTTGTTAACCTCAAAAAATACAATTAAATATAATCGTCTAAACTTGTTTCAAAAAAAGTTTTCTATCCGTACTTTACACGATTTTATGATTAGTTTATAGCATGTATTTTATAAACAACAAAAAGTGCTTATAGCTATCAACAAATTTCGAAATTAAAAACATGATGATTTAACCCCTTCCCTCTAATTTAATATAGATTATAACATATTTCAATATAGGATCCGCTACGTTCATTTAATTCATTAATCATTCTCGGTTCGAAGAATGGTACGATTATCATTAAATATATCTCTTTCAATTACAATGTCTTCTGGCAACATGTCATCACTTAGGGGTCATCAAGGGGTGACCAATTACTGTGCCTTTAGTTCGTTTTCGGGCATAATTAATTCTACATTTATCGGCTAAGACATCAACAAAATTTTTGCCGTGTAGAAATTTTTCTCGGCTTTTCAAACATTTCTTCTTTTATTTCCTTTTGTCTTTTTTTCAGCTACCTCCAACAATTTGAAGATGGTTAAATTTGTGAAAAGTAAAAGACGGATTCGTTTCAATCATGTTAATACGCACGATGATACCATGTCGGTAATGCATATCGCCGCTAGTTCCGGTAATCTGAAGCTGATTAAATTTCTGGTGAACAAAAGTCGGGTCAATTTCAATGCCAAAGACATAAATGGCAAAACAGTAGTGCACTCGGCCGCCGCGTTCGGCCACTTAGATATGATTAAATTTTTGGTGGACGACAAAGGGGCCGAATTTAATATTAAAGACAACAATGGCACGTCGGTTTTGCACCTGGCCGTTGCCTCCGGTAATTTGGAGATGATTAAATTTCTGGTGGACGAGAAACAGGGCGACACCAAAGTTAAAGACAGAAACGGCAAAACAATTTTGCATACGGCCGCCGCGTTTGGTCACATGAACATAATTAAATATCTGATAAATGAAAAAGGGCTCGATATATATGCTAGAGAGAATTGCGGCTCGACGGTCTTGCACACGGCTACGACCTTCGGCCAGTTGGAGGTAGTTAAATTTCTGATAAAGAAAAAACGTGCCGATATTAATGCTAGAATGACTAACGGCATGACGATCTTGCACGCGGCTGCAACCACTGGTAGCTTGGAACTGGTTAGATATCTGATAGAGGAAACGGGAGTTGATTTTCACGCCAAAGACAAGAATGGCAAAACGGTTCTGCACGTGGCTGCCGCCTACGGCAGCTTGGAGATTGTTAGATATTTGATAAGCGATTAGATTTTACGAATAGATTTTAATACTGAAGACAGTGATGGTTTGACAATTTTTCACGCGGTTGCTATTTCTGGTAACGCGGAGATAGTTAAATACCTGACAAATGTAAAAATGACTGATTTTAATTCTGAGACTAATAATAACGACATGACAATTTTTTTCACGCGACTGCTATTTCTGATAACTTGGAAATAGTTGGATTTCTGACAAATGAAAAGGCGGCCGATTTTAACACCAAAGACAATAATGACAGAACAGTTTTGCACCTGGCTGACGTACGCGGTTGCCATCGTATGTTTGAATAACTGGAAAATAAATTAACTGCCGCGCTCGGGAGAAACTTTGGCATTATTGGCTAATTCAACAAGTATTTGTAAGCTGAGTGATGGTAGCAGTATTATTCTATACTCTCGTAAGGGCGAGTCCTACGATGTTGCATGAAAAAGAAGAAGAATCAGGCAAGTTTTAAGTTTTATTTTACTTTAGCAATGAATCTAAAATATTTGTTACTTACAGTTCAACAATCTGCAGCGTGTCCAGTAATCCTGACGTCGGCAACCGGAATTTCTATGTTCTTCCGCTTTTATATTCTCCTGGAAACATTATATAATCATTCTGGAAAAAGAATGCTAGCACTGAGAAGCTTATAAATTTATAAACCTTATAAATACCTATTTGTAAGAAAAAAAATGTATAAAGCTATTGTTATATATGTACCATTACTAATTATGTAATTAGTAGGAAATAAATACTATTGCCATTATTTAAATATTGCCGCCGTATACGCTTATTGTCCCTAAATAATATTCAGCACTATTAGTAATTGATTACTAAGTAAGTAGCCACTGTCGGTAATGCTGGGAGCGATATGAAATGATAAGAAGGCTTTAGAGTTCTAAAAAGGTAAGATAGAAATGTCCATAAGATGCAATGCTGTACGGATCTTAAGTCTATGCCCCTTAAATCTGATTTTTAAGACTGTGTAATGATTAACGCTCAAACAGATTTACCGACCAATTTACAGAATTATCATTCCTGAATAATTTTGGCTAGCAGTTTAACAGTTTCGCCGCAACGTGCGGTGGCATCGAAATAAAAATTCATAGGTTTTGTATGCTGGCGCCATCAGTGGTAAAATGGCAAACTACGTTTAACGAGTAGTTTCAGCGATTTACCACTTACTAATTAGCGCTGTACGGACCTCCGAACGAAGCTTTGAGATTTCGCCGCAAGGTGCGCCACTGTTTGGCTAGTAGTTTCAGCGTTTTGCCATTAACTAATTGGCGCTGCTAAGATCGCAAGCAGAGCTTCAGTTTTTCCCCGAAAGAGGCGCCACAATCGTCCAAGCAGCAATTGATTCTTGCTGGATTTTATATTGCTTCATATAAGAAAAGCGGCATGAATTATTTGTTCCGATACTTCATATTACAAAATTGAATATAAAATTATTTTTAACTAAGTAATTACAACTTAAATATGAAAAAATTATTAGAGATATGCCGTTAGGGATTCTGACACAAATTTCCAATTATAAAAATAAAATATCGCGATCGCTAATTCGGTAAAAAGATAATTCTATATAAGGGATGATTTCAGGGGTGCATTTCTGGATAATCATCGCTGATGGCAGCAGCCAGCTGAAAATCGCGGATCCAGTCTGCCGCAAGCTGGATCGTAGCGCATCAACCAGCACGTAGCGCGGAAAAACGCGCGGCAACAGGCCGCGTTATCGGGAACAGGCAGAGCGCGATCGTCGGGGTCGGACGACCGGCAACGTTAACGATTTTTCCGCGGTTCCGGTCCGTAGAAAATTTTCGCGGCTCGTTGGCCGAAACGGTCGCCGGTTTTCGTTCCGGGAACAGTCGAAAACAATGGGCCGTGCCGCATAATTCCGAGAACCGTACCCCCCCCGCGCGGGCACAAAGAGTCGGTAATTAGATCGCGCCGGATTTATTATTGGATGCGAGTATAAAGCTGTTAGAATCGAAAATGATTTACAGTAACGGGATTTAACGGAAGGCCGGTACCGGTAATTAACCTATTACCGGGACCAGCCGGCGCTGTTTGCATGATAATTTTGAAAATCGATACGCAACATTCCTGCAGGCTACTATCATATTCACGATTCCGCGCGCGCGGTGCGCCGGTGTAAACCATAATCTAGCGGTAAGCGCGGCACGGGCCACGTGGAACGAGTTAACGCCACCCGGATCCCTCGAAATATCAATAATTGGACTGTGTACGCACCGGAGACCCGTGGCCAACGGCCCGACGTACGCACTCTGTACGTCGCGTCGTCGCGTTAATTATCGATCCGACAGCTTGCGGCCGGCGGAGCTCCGGCTCGACCGGCTTCCCTCTGTCACGCTCTCGTCTTCCTCCGACGCTCGAAATCCGTGCCCCCATACGTCGAACGGACGCGGAGAAAAGTTTTGTCAATCTAGCTGTAGCTTTTTTGACAGTTCTAAAATTATCCTAAAGTGTCCAAGATTTAGGAACATACTCCATGTTAACCTAAATCCTAGAATAAGTATTTTGTAACATATAAAATTGTTATTTCCTTGTGTCGTCTATACACGTAGTACGCAGCTCACAGGTTAACGTTAGAGCAATCGGCGCTATCTGACAATAAGTGGACACCTGTACGTCGCCATTTGTCGAACAGCATCGTAGATCGATCGGCACTTCAACCCGTCGCGACTCATCTGCAATCTAAAAATCGAAACATCAACGAGTTCCGCACCCCCCTAGATCACTAGCAGTGGAGAAACGCCCGCAGCTCGCCAATGGCGCCCTCTTTTTATTCTGTTGAGCCATTCGCCGTCGGACACACGTCCGAGAACGCGCTCGGCGATCGGGTTTAATTTCGCAGAAATCGTCGATGGAAATTAGTGGACCGTTAGGGTTGGCACATTTTCGCGGTAGGTTGGGGGAACGAGGTCGAGCCGTTGGGTACCGGAGGGGGGTATGGTAGCTAGCTAGCTAGACTCTGATTCCGGGCGGCGAATGGCCCGTCGAAGAGGAACGTGTTCCAGCGTAGATCGGGAAGATAGACGGGTACGTCCGCAACGATCACGGGGGAGGGATCGTTTGGAGTGCGTTCAAATCGTCGTAGCAATTTCACCGGGTCGCCACCAACCCCCCACTGCCCCCCACACCACGCAGCCGCGTTTAATTTCTGTCTCGTCACTGGTTGAAAGTTGCCGGTGGCGGTTGTTGACCGAGAAAGAAAGAACAAAAAGCGGATAAAACCGTGAGGGGGGGGGGGGGGGGGGGGGTTGCGGGCGCTCGGCCGGGGGGTGGGGTGGTAGGGCAGGGCGCGGGCGGGGCGCGAGCGAGAGAGCGGCGGCCATTTTCATTCATCGGACCGGCGAATAAATTATCGTCGTTCGGTGGTGGACTGGCGCGGGAAAACGGGTTTTTCGTACGTGGATACGGTAAGGTACGCCAAGCTATTTCGGCCAGCCGTAATTCATATTTACGACCGATGGGAGTTACGCCAACTATAAGAGGCTGCATAATGAAACCCGGTGGCAGTAACACCATCCCACCAGTTTTTCCTTAGACCTTCTCTCTAACCCCCTCCACCCTCCTCCACCCCCCCCGTCCTCCTCCTCCTCCTACCCACCCCGTACCGTTTCATTTTTATTCCTGCCGCCGCGCCGAGTCGCGCCGTTTACCGTTTTTCTCTCCGCTTCGTCTCGCTCGACGGGATCGGTCCTAATATCGCCAACCCTCGTCGCCGCTCGTCGATCCCTTTCCCCGACGATATTTCAAGGTTCGAAAAGCCCACCGGGGTTATGCGCGTTACCTATCGTCCGACCCTCCCCCCCCCTCGCCGTCTTATTTATGGTGGCCGATTTATGCCTAGGAAACAACGGCAATTTGCTGGCTATCGAGCGGCAATCGATCCCCGCCCTGTTGTCCCTACGTTTCCGGCTGTCGATGGGCGAACTGGGTCGACGGGCTGACAGGATCGTCATCGGTATCTGACGGCTGCCGCGCGCATCTTGAATTAGGACTTAACGATTAGGACAATCTCCTTGCCGTTGATTACCGATTGACGCGCGGAATTCATGGGAATTGATGCCGTTCCTGCACCGTAAATTATCGTGCAGAAATCGAGGAAGGAAACGTGTCAATTAACGTGTTTTTCTTATTTTAACCCTTTGTACTTGAGGACGTTTTAACTATAGGATAGTCTTTTTGAGATACATTCTTCCATTTTGTGTGACTTGTGCGACAAGGTTAGTTTTTTAACACGTTCTATGATGAGCTATTTTTACTCGACTCTTCACTCTAGTCATTTGTTATTTCACTAAATCATGCTATATTATCTGTAATTATTAATAATCGTATTCAATAATAAGACAAATTCATTACGATCTATTCTCGTGGCGGAAATTAATTCTTTAAGTCTAGATTTGTTATAAACTATTTCTTAGCCCATTGATCTTCTCTCCCATTGGTCACTTTATTTCATTAACAATTCACAAACAAATGCACCGATTGCATTTTCGCCAAGGAAAAAGTGACTTCAAATAACCTCAGAAACCCTTTATTTCTCCATCGCAAATGACTTTTGCTACACCCTGTAGAACCACACCTGTTCCATAAATTTTTTACATTACAAACCAACAATTTCACGCGAACAAAAATCACGGGACAGGCGGTTTCACGGACATTAGAGTTCGCCGGTGTCTCGGAAATTTGCGGGCGCAGTAAACGCGTAAAGATCCGCAGTCCAATTCGCGTGCGACTCCGCCGCGTGAAATTAAGCGTGCTAGCGTGCTTGCTCTCTCTCTCTCGCGCGCGCGCGCGCGGCTTTATTTCTTTCCGAGTCATTGAGTCCTTTCGGTTCGACCGTAGGTTCCGCTTAATCCTTCCCTTAACGACGCCGGGAATAATTTAAACGGGAAAGTCCGTGGACCGCGGCGGAGCTGTTTGCAACAGAGCCAGCGGGAGGCTAATGAAAGAGATAAGCATGTTTATCGCGTGCGCATCGTTCCGCTCGGATGGCGAACGGATTTTGACGGAACCGGGACTACGTATCCGGGTGTTTAGCAACCGACCGTGCCCCCCCGCGAACTTTTAATTGGCCCGATATCGTTGTTGCCCGATGCACGGGAAAACAAACGCGGCGAGCCGTCCCGGTCGTCGACGTAGTCGCTCGTAGTCGTCGTCGACGACGTCCGCTGGTTCCGATGTTGTCCCAGTCACGTTCCAACCTCCCGCTTTATGCCGTTCGAGAAGTTAAAGTTCGAGAGCCGAGGAAAGGGACGAGGGAGAGAGAGCGTAGTCGAGAGAGTCGGACGAGGGGGACGGGCCCGGGAACATAAAACTCCAGACGACATAACTCACCCATTTCCAGACTATCCCTTCGAGAAATTATTTTGTAGGTGGAGAAGGGTGGGGCCGGGAAGCACCTACTCTCTCGGCACGTGGAACGATCGCCGTCCTCTCGAGAACACCGGGCCCTGTCCTAGGGGGGATACGTGAAAAATCCCGAAAGCCGAGTTTTCGTCTCGTTGGAACATCGATTGCCCTTTTGACCGACTTCGGTGGAAAACCGGGGCCGCGCTGCCCGAATCTGCAGATTTGTTTTATAGGTCCAGCTGGCGCTTACGGCAGGGTCTTATATATTATCTTTTTTATTTATCTGGCAGATTTATTGTCGCGCGAGATTATATTATGTCCGATTCCCGATGCGGATTTATGGTGGTTACCTGTTAACCCCTTGCCGACGAGTTGGACTCGCCACGGAGATTTATAAACTATTAGGTATGAATGTTCATCCGTTCCTTTAAGTAGCAATTAAATTTTATTCTTCTGTCATCAATATTTAAATATTCTCATTTAAAGAAAACTATTGCAGTCGAAACAATTCTAATCAGAGTAATTGTAAAGAAAATCTCGCGACGGTGATTTTTTTCTTTCATACTTATTATGTATATCTGTCAGCCAAAATTATTAAACATAATTTTATCATAAGAAAATTTCGTATATTATTCGCTGACCTCATTTTTAATCGCGTTTTAGAGAAAAACATGTTTAACGAGACATAACTATAAAAGCCGTCGTTAAAAGTTAAAATACACGCTGCAAGCGAATGTGTTAATCCGTTGAAGGCGAACATTAACATAGTAACTACTAAACTGCGGAAATTTTATGCAAAAGAAAAAATACCTGCAGCAAGTTTAAGAAACTAAATCCAAATAAAAATTTTTAAATTTTCTCCTAAAGACATTTTAATAAACTGAAAAGAACACAACCATATTTTTTTAAATCTTTCAATCCTTTTCCTGTTTTATATTTGATTAGCTCGTTATTATTATTATAATAAATACGTAAAATTCGTATTTTAGTAATGTGTATCAAGGTTGCAAAATCTAATTTTAACATTGCTCTTTTTCATAGATTTGTCATTTAAAAAAAATTCAGGACTTGCTATAAATCATCACATTTTACTAATGCAGATATCTTGTGCATATAAATATAAATATAAATGTTAATATGCATTTATAGCAAAAATAGAAGGGACAACTGAGATCAGTAATAAGATTAAAATAAGCTAAAAATATTTCCACTTAATACCACTGTTAAATAAAGAAAGAAAATTATACTTAGCTCATCAGTGTTGCAAATAATACAAAAATATATTTATTTCGCGCAGAAAGATACATAATCGCCATTTCTTTCTCAAATTGCAATTACTGCAGAGCGTGCGAGCCAATCAGAAAACAAAACCATCGGCATCTTGCGAACGTCGTTCGCCCAAAATTTGACAATCCGTAACGAATTACACCGGAACAATTCGCTGCACAGTGATTTCGATTTGGGATTAACGGAGGCGCCGGTTTATCGCGGCTAAACAAGCCAAATAAGCCGATCAAAGACCGAGCTGTCGCGATCCGGGCAACAGCCTCCTACTATTTAGCCAGTCACGTCTTTCTCGGGGATTAAGCCGAGGATGAACGTGATCGTCCCTTAATTTCCCACCGCGCAATCGTTCTCTCCGCTGTGCCGGGTATCTCGGTTCCCGATACCGGGCCACGCACCGGGATTCGCGGGAAGGATACGAGGCAGTTTCGCGTTCGCTGCGGAACCGGAACATTTTCGGCCAACGCGCGGCGCCGCGGCCAATCCCGCGAACGCGGCAGCCTCGCGCGCGCTGCGTTTGCAAAACAAAACGCGTCAGGAACAATATTTACGTTTTACGGACCGGGGGCGGGGACGCGCGAAAAACGGATCGACCGGGCGACGGGAAAGAATTGTCCACGACGCGGGAAGATCCGGTCGAGCTTTACGCCTTTGCAGTTTGGTTATTATTCGGGCGAGCTTTGTTGTAAAAATTGAGGAAAGGAGGAATGAACACTGTCTTAATTATTATAAGGCAATATTTATTTATTATTATAGGCTTGCGCTATGACTTCTTATTAGAACTGCATTGATTAGCACTTTTTCGTTATTAATAATTTACTTGAAGAGGATTTTTATTTCTTCATTGCTTTCATTTACGTTCATTCCCAGATTTTAATATATGATATTAAATTATCCGAGATTCTGGGGTAACTGCCATGCGGTCCAACACAGTCTTTTTACCCGAAAGCAACCCTTGCCTTTCCCATTCCGTTGCCATATTCTCCACGAACATAGTTCTCAATCTTTGGCAATGCAACGACGGTTGCTTGCCGTCTTTAAACATATTTTCTATAATGATTCAGAATGCCTTGATATTTGATGGTTAGGAGACCCAACGTGGTCATCAGATATCTTGTCACCTGTCATCAGGACTATTTAACCCTCTTAGTACCGAACAACGATATATCGTTGGCTATTGTTGGAAAGATAGTTTTCTTAATATTTTTTAGTAAACAATTTCTTATTTCTTCTCCCTTTTTGAATTTGTTATTTATCAGGCTTTTCAAAATTCTTGCAATTTTCTCGAACGAGTGTTAAACATTTCGCTCAGATACAGACTCTATTGGCCGGTACTAAAAGGGTTAATATCACTCACCCTTCGGGCCAAACGGATCCTTAGACCACGCCATGAATCCATCAACGGCGTTTATATAGTACAGTTTCGGAAGCAAGTAGGATATTATAATAACACATCCGCGGATTCTCGAACGGCTCGAAGAACAGCGAAGAACAGCGAAGAACAGGGAAGAACAGCGAAGAACAGGGAAGAACAGCGTCGTGCAGCGTCGAACAGTATCCGGCGATAAAACCGTGAGAGAAAGCAGACCGAGGGATAACTCAATCGTCGGCGGCGGGCTAGGCGGGTCACGTCGCCGACGAGCTCGCGAACTCGCAACTCGTAAATTGCAGGGCAGCCGTGGGTGGCAGAGCCGCGGAATCGACCGGTCGGCCGACCGGCGGCAATTCCGCCGAGATTCCTGGCGCAGAACGATCGGCCCCGCGTAAATAAGTGCCCCGCGGGCGCAGCGGGGCGAGGGGAATGCAGGTGCGTCCGCGACTCGCCGTGCGTGCCGTCGCTCGCGTGTGCGCGACTCGCCGTTTCCCCGCGTCACGTTCCCGGCGTTACAAGTTACAACGGCGAAAAATGGCCGGCCCCGACGGGCCTCCCCCTCCCCCCCTCGCGGAAACTTTAAGTCCGGGAAAAGTGAAACGTACGTGCCGGGCCTTCGCCTTTATGAAACCACGTAGAATGGAAATTTCGCGAGCGATCGTGCGGTGAAATTCGCGCGGCCAACGATAGCCGACAGAAATTGTCGTCGACGGTCTTTTCATTATCCGACAACGGACGTTTTCGATGGCAGATAATCGATGCTCTTTTTTTTTCCAGCGATCATCCGGGACGAGCAGTCGATTGTTCCTCGCTTAACGCCGCCGCGATCAACGAAGTATATGTGACACGTTTCTGAGCGATGGCACGTTTCGATTTATCTTTTTAGCATTTTCGAATGTTTGGGGCGCACGGTGTGTGGCATGGGGAGCGATTTTTTTATACTTTGGGGAGCTGTTTGGTTTGGTCTGGTAGCAATTTGCAACCGAGTGACGTTATATAAGGCACTGTAAAAAATTGTATAGCATTAAGAGATAGTTTGTTTAATTTCAAGAATTGTTAAAATGATTGAAAATTCGATTTTGTGGCTATGAAATTTAGCGAATCGCATTGTCTTCGATTAATAGAAATCTTTAACCCTTTTTACTACGATACCTTCGACGCTGCGTTGATAAGCGCTAGTTTATCCTTAATATTTTAATAAAAGAACGAGACAATTTTTGTTCCTTTTATTCTCTTTATATACGTTCGTTTCTAAGCTTTTATTATAGAAGAATTGATTTTGATTTCGAAATAGAAGAAATTAATAATATTCATATCTAGTGCACCTCGCATTAAATCTGTATCACGAGTCTGACCCATTATAACAAATTTAACAGCAAAGGGTTAATCACAAAAAAAGTCTACATTGTTTCCCGCCGCGACGAAAGATCCTGTTTCTTCCAAACGAGGTCCGTCGCCGTGGCATTGCGAGACGCTTCCACGACGGTCGGCCAATTTTCCCCGTCGACGTCAGGAACGTTGAGATCCGTGGAACGCGTTGGAATACGACGAGATCGCGGGACCGAGCACTCGAGCAGGACGCAGCGACGTCGGTGGCGCGGCGTTAAAGAGGGCGAACTCGAACGATAAATTTCAATTTTATTGTGCGCCGCCGCGGCGAGGGCGTGCTCTTCCTTCCGGTCCGTTTTTAACCGAACGAAATATCCCGTGTAATGCGCGCAAAATGTTTTATAAACAGCGGAGGAGCTTTAACGCGGGATATTATTTACGGTGGGGGGGGATCCTTCGGTGAGTTGTTGCGCTTGTTAACGGTGACCGCGACGCAACGGACAGCGCCCACGGTAATATTAAACGACGCCGGGAGATATTAAACGACCGGCTTTTTTTTTCTTATCCGGCCGTTATTCCGCGTGCGGAATCGGTCTCGGACCCATCAGGCCCTGGAACATTTTAATGTCAGCAGTTAAAAAATTAGCAACAATTATTTCTTGATTACGATATTTAGGAATTTTTGGGTCGACTCGTTCTTTATTATTTTTGTTGTTTAGTTCGTGGTATTTATACAAAATTTAATCCATGGTCTTTTTGGTACTTGTGATATATTTATAATTATTTAGGGGAGAGGGATGCGAGAGTAAGTATTGAAAGAAAAATAACGTGAACACATTGAGCGCCGATAATCGACCACTAAAATCCCCACATAGTTAAAACAATTTAATTAATTGAAGCGTAACTAGATAGTTAACCCTTTGCACACGAGTGGCGACTCCGCGGCGCCATGAAAATTGCAGCACGTTCCAAAATTATTTTTAATAGACATCGCCAAAGCTTAGATTAAAAAATTGTTAAAGGTGTAATTGTTGTATGACTCAACTTCATATACGCAAATTATACCAAGTACTATACTGCAGCTGGTCAAAGTAGCAATTTTTTATCTAAGTTTAAAATGGCTTCGAGTGCAAAGAGTTAAAGCAAAGAAATTAAAACGGACCCCATATATCTGTAAAAATCGCGACGCTCGAACAATACTTACCTATATCGTTCGACGGCACGTCGTCCAAGGAAGCTCGTTAATCACAGTCCGCGCATACTTACGGTTAGCCGGGTAATACCGAGGCACGGCGCGACCGCGGCCGGAGCGGGATCGGGAAGGCCCGTCGAGCGAAGAAGGTGACGAAGGCCTGGAGAACGGGGCCACAGAGCCGCCGAACAAAGCGATATTCTCCTCCTCCTCCTCCTCGGCTGCCGCGAAAGTCCTCGAAAATTCCCCGGTTTACCAGTGAAGCCGCGGATAGGACAGGCAACCGGGTGTACGTGGTCGCGACTAATTACCGTCGACGAACACCAGACCGTTTTCCCCATTGAAAGTAGGACCGGCATTGTCGCGGCGCCCGCGAATCGCGACCGAGAAGGGGATAGGGGGAGGTGGAGGGTGCTTTTATTCGGCTCACGATTCGGATGAACGCCGAAATGGCTGTTCGCGAGACACGGTCGTTCGCGATTTATCAGTGGAAAAGAGGGGGGGGGGGGAGGGGGGGGGGGAGGAGACGAGGTAGAGGGGGGCGGAGGGTGGAGGAACGGCGGCGCGAAACGAATTGTCCTGCGAGGCGCAGGATGCGTTTACGAGGGAAGGATCCTTTCAGAACGGTCCGCGTACCGGGAATACCAGTTCCAGCGCCGGAATAGCTCGGCGCGCGGCGGTTAACGCAAGAAATTACGAGGGATTCCAATTATGAGCGTCGCCAACAGGAAGGATGGAACCGTTGCCCGCGGAGAGAAACGAGATTGCCCGCGGCGGGGAGAGAGAGAGAGAGACCCCGGGCTTCGTGTCGCGACGGGAACGACGATCGGTCGATAAATTCGTCAGAGACGCCGTCTTCGATTCGAACACGGTTTACGAGAGCGATCGATTGATCGAGGAGCTATCGCGCGACCGCTGGAGAGGTGAGATCTTTTAGTTTTATTGCCGGACCAATCTGTGCGTCGCTGTACAGTTTGTTTAACGCGTCGGCCGCGGGATCTGTACTTTTACGTTTGTCTGGTTTGTTATTTGGGTCTGGGTCAGTGTGGTCAGTCTTGGGAGTATAGCAAGTGCGCAAAGATTGTCTTTTAGTTTGTGGACGAATGTGGACAATTCGGGAAGAGGAGACACGATTATTGGGGCTTCGAGGCTTGTTTTTATAATTGCCGGCTCTCGGCGATTGTGAAATAGAGGCGCGAGGCTCGAATTTACTGTAGGTACTGTACAGTAAGTACTAATGCATAGTAAGTTACTATACTACTGTATAGTAAGCCCTACTGTACGATAAGTACTACTGTATAGTAAGGACTACTGTATAGTAAGTTGTACTGTATAGTAAGGACTACTGTATAGTAAGTTGTACTGTACGGTAAGTACTACTGCATAGTAAGTTACTATACTACTGCATAGTAAGTTACTATACTACTGTATAGTAAGTTACTATACTACTGTATAGTAAGTTACTATACTACTGTATAGTAAGCACTACTGTACGATAAGTACTACTGTATAGTGAGGACTACTGTATAATAAATACTACTATATAGTAAGTACTGTATAGCAACTGTTGCACAGCAAGTACAGTTTTTCCGGGTATAAAAGACGAAGTGATCGACGTAAAATGCTGAATGAATGGAATAAATATTTGCAGAGCGTTTAGACAATTTTGAGTGACTTGAGTTTATTGCTTAAGTGTCTCGAAGTCATGCGTGGTCAAAAGATAGACCATGAGTGAACGAAAGGAAAATAAATAAAGAAAGAAAGAGAGAGACTGAGTAGGAATGAGACAGCGAGTGAGACAAAGTCAAAGAGAGAATGTAAGCTAGAGAAAGAATGAAAAAGAGAGAGAGAGGGAACTGTGAGATAATGTACGAAAGAAAAAGAAGTAATGAAAGAAAGGGCTGACAAGGGTGGAAGAGCCGAAGGGAAAGACGAAGGTATTCGAAGCAAACTCTTGCGTGTCTCCTTGTTTCTTGCTATTGTCGGTGTTCTTTGACGGTATTCTTGTCGCAGTTATCGCCGTTGTTACTATTATTATTGTTCTCATAATTCGTAAAAAGTTGTTGCGTAGTACTGTTAACAAACTACTGCTGTTATGTTCAAGTTGTTGGTCTTGTTGCATGTTACCACGGAGTCTCGCGGGATTTTCCAAGAATAATCCCTACAGCACTATGCGTTGCCGAAAAGATGATACAATTTCTGTCGAGTTGCAAAGAGATATCTCTCTTGCTCCGTTTGATTTACACGCTGGTTGTTCCCCCACGTGTCTATAACCTCCCGAAAACCCACCCCTATCGGTAAACAAGAAGACCAATAAATTAATCGAAGCGAGGAGCAAAGGGGATCGGTCGCCCGCTTCACCTAATCACTTCTCTTATTCGGCGCGTAACTTGGCCAATAATAAGCAGAAGTCCGGAAAGAAAACAAAATGGGAGAGGCTAGAAGGGGAGCATAGGGAGGCGAGACAGGGAGTCAGGAGGCGTTGTTTGTTCACAATCGGCCAGTCAACAGTCCCCCGTTCCCTGGAAATTGGGGACTAATTGGAAGGCTCCATTTCTGTCAATAAGGGAAACGCTTTTAACCTACTTCTGCGAGGGCGTTGCGTGTCTTTTGTTTGTGCGCGATGGTGGGAATTGGTTCTACATTTTTCTCTGTACCATCTCTTGAGCAAACGGACCGTATTTATTATAGTAAACTTGCGCCGATAACCCGAAAATTTCCCGACTCAATTTCACGGAAATGAAAACACCGAGAAAAGTTATTTCCAGTTTAAACTTAAAAAGGCATCGAGCGCGAGGGGTTGAAAGAGACATTGTCCCCGGAAGTTCCGTCGACATTTAAAGATGTCATTTCGGCGTTTCCCCTTGTCAGTTGCCAAACCGAAATCCTGTCCGCGCGTTCGAACGGCTGCCGTCAGTGGGCCAAACCGAAACTTGCCAAACACAAAGTTGCGGAACTCGAACGGGCTTCGACAAATCGAACCGCGCCGCACCGAACAAAAAAAAAAGCGTAGAAAAGAATTGTAGCGCCGGCGATTCATGGGGCAACGAGCAGCGAAAGAAGCGTCGCGTTCTCCCTTTATTCGGCCACGGAATTTCGCCATTCATGGCCGGCCGTTCCGCAGCATCGTAATTTCTTGGACGATAATTAGCAACCGCTCGCACCTAGCGCCGGGACCAGCGCGCGACGCCCGACGCTGGTTTACGGTTACAATTAAAAATTTTTTAATTTCGCGAAAACCTGCTTCACCCCCACCGGCGAGAATTGCCCGCGGGGAACCTCGAGGAACGCACGACCCACCCCTCTGTTTCCCCCTCCCCCTCCGCCGGTCCCGTTATAATAGGCTGTCTCCCTCGTCGCGCTGACTTTTCTTCGGCCGCACTTATTTCGCCGGAGCTCGACGCGAACTTTTCACCTCCATCGTCTTCTCCTCCTTACCTCCATCCATCTCTCTCTCCCTCACTCCGCCTCTCTCTCTCTCTCTCTCTATGCTTCAACGACTTTTCTTCCGGCGCACCTACCCAGCTCGAAACTAATTTCATAGGCGAGAAAATTAACTACGACGTTCGCTGCGAGAAAACGCGTCCCCCGCACCCTCTTTCGATCTCGTCTTCCTTTTGTCACTCGATCATTTTAACGCTTTTCTTTTTCGATTATTTGAAGCTGTCGGATCTGTCTTGATTGTAACATTTAACCCCTTGCACTACGATCTCTTTCAAAACTGCGTTGATCAGTATTTTTTCATCCTTAATAATTTCCTTGATAAAACAAGAGGATCTCTATTTCTTAATCGTCTTCGTTTACTTAAATTCCCAAATTTTGTCGATAGAGGATTGAAATTTTGTTTCGATTTAATAGAAACGACTGGCAGTTATGTTTATTAAATTATTTACGAAATGTTTGTCACGAGTCTGACTCGTTGTTATAGTGCAAGGGGTTAAGGAAGCACCGAGCTTGCTATGCGCTTGCGTATTGTGTATAAATTAATATGTGCTGTAAATAATAAAAATTAAAATTTAATTAAAAGATATACTGTATGAGAATGTGAAAATATTAGGTCAATGTGTCCAGGTTATATAAACATAACCTAAGACAATATTCTCGAGAAATGTTGCTTGTTTCTAGGTTATCAAAAATCGCTATCACGAGTTACTCTCGTTAAAATTTACAAGAGATTTATATTATTAATTTATACGTTTTCTAGCAGCGGGATAGTAACCTGGGTGCTTCAATTATGAAGGTAGCAAGGATCGAATGACGGTCCATTGTCTTTTACAAGCTGTACTGCAGGAGTTGATGAAATGGGGCGGATGCAAACTCGGCGAGGGTCGATGAATCTATAGGGGATGATTCGGGACTCGATCAGCCTTTGGGTTCTTTTGAAGGTCGATGAACTTGGGGGCAATCGGGGGTCGAAGAATTTACAGGAGACGATTGAGGGGTAGATGAACTTTTAGGGAGCTTTTGAAGGTCGACGAACTTGGAGATAATTGGGGGTCGAAGAATTTGTCGGAGTCGATTTAGGGTAGATTAAGTTGGTGACGATTGAGGTTATTAGAATTTGTAGCAGACGATTGGAAAGGTCGATGGACCTTTAGCTTTATTATATTTATTTTTTGGCTGAAAGAAAAATCGTGGCATATATTTTTAATCTTGGAACAACCCCATGGGATCACCGACGGCCCTATAATATTTTAAAATTATTTTTAAGCTTGTAAATAAATACTAAAACATTGAGGTTATCCTTCTTGTTCTTATTAACTTTTTATTTCGCTCGCCAGACCATAATATCGCTTATGACAAAAAAATAGAAGAGGCTATTACCAGGGTTGAAAGTCCCTTCTATTGGTCCATAAATGATCAATTAAAAAAAAATTTATATATATTTATATATGATACGTCTTCCGAAAATAATAAATAATATCTTGATTTTGCAAGACCATAATGTCGCTTATGCCGAAAAATGAAAAGGGCCCTTTCCAGAGCTGAAAGTCCTTTCAAGAGTCCACGATTTTTATTGATCCGCAAATGATCGCTTAAAAAAACTTGACTATGCTGTATCATTATATTTAATTTCTGGTGTATATATTTCTTAAAAACAGCGAGGTACACAGAGACTCGTGGCCGGGTTGTAAAAAGACGAGTCCTTCCGTCGCGTAAGACGTCGATGCTTACAAAAGCTCAGACTCCCAGCGCCGTGCTTCTTTATCGTCCTTTTCCCAAAGCGAGCGGGAGAAGCTCCTTCTTTCTTCATCCGTTTCCGAACCGTGCGGGAGCAGTTGCGTCCTCCATCGTTTATCGATTGGCTCGTTTTATTTCCAGGTTCGGTGGATGTTCTTCGGACGGTGTTCGTAAGATCTTCTGATCTGCCTTCGCGCCGCCGGTGAAAAACGGTGTGAGAAATTCGACCGGCAGTGGGAAGATGATGGTGGAGTTCTTCTCCGCTGATATGCTGCTCAACGTTTGCAGGTAACGCAGCTGTCGGCGCGAAAGCCGTAGTTAGAGAACAATTTGTCAATCGTTTCGAAATAAAACGAGGGGAAATCGGAACCGATAGAAAACTGTGCGAGGTGGAAGTACCTATTATGGAACGCTTTTACGGGGTTGTAAAATTATCGTAAATTTTATTATAGATGAAAAGCGTTATTGTTGAATATTTATACTATTGTTCGAGAGATTGAATTTTCTGGATAATATAATGAATTTTGAAATATTTATTTAATAGGAATTTTAGAAAATACTAAGGATAAATGAAAAGCATTTAAAAGCATTTTTTCGCTTCGAAATATCAGTATTCGAATAAACATTTTTGTTTACAGTTGACCATTATATAAAAGTATTTCTATGAGTGAATTTATAAAGAACAATGTTAAAAAATTTTTTCATATGCTCCATTTAATTTTTATTGCATTGTTTGTGCCACTGTTTCAAGAAGGGGTCACAATTGCGTGGTGTTTCATATTAGGTACTCTCAGAAAAATTAAAGCTATTTTTTCGCCAAAAAATTGTCAATCTTTGAACAGCTGTAACTCCGTTAAAAGTTGCGATAAAATTATCACTCGACTTTTAAATTAAAGCTTAGAATCTCTACTTTACGATGTCATATTTTAATCTTCAATATCAAGCGCTCCCATCATGGTAACGCCTTAAATTCGAGGCCATGCTCGCGCAAAAATTGCAAACTGAATAACGCGTTCCGTGTCACACACGCGCGGTTAGGCGACTGTTCGAATTACCATACCGTGGTCATTACGCGGAAATGAAACCGGGAACGTCTTCCACGGAGAAAAATGAAAATGTCAGGACTCAGGAATGTTCGGGACTGAGGGCGCAGCAAAAGAGTCTCTACCTGAAGGGCGGCCGGACTCGTGGAAATGACGTCGCTGGCCTCTTTTAGAGCCCGGGACGCCAGCATTTCTCCTTCCGCCGCAATCACTTTTGCTCTAGCTTCCCTCGCAGCTTCCGCCTCCGTGGCCATTGCACGCTGCAACTGCACCGGAAGTCGGACGTCCTTTCTGAACAGGGAATTTCACTTATTAATTGTTCCCGGCGCGCGACCTGTTCGAAACGGTCCGTAAATATCGGAGCCATGCCCGCAACAAAACCTTTTGGTCTGAAATAATGGCCCGTAAATTATTTTCCATTGATTGATAATATAATATCTTATTATTATATATTTATATTTTAATATTTCAATAATAACGAAAAGTATAGTATTTATAATATTTCATTTTAAATCATAACTTCCAAGAGTTCTTTAATTTTTAGCGCGTCGAGATTTTGATATTTGCACGCGACAATGGCCTAAAATTATTCATAAAAGTCTGATTTATTTAAAACCGAAAGATGTCTAGATTTAGAATCCGAGAAAATAATCGAGTAGAAAAGATAGCAAAATTGTGACGTTTTATTCCGGGAAATTATTCGGCAGCTAATGAAATCGTGCTGCAAGGGGTTGAAACAATTTAGCCAAGCAAATCCACATCAATGGATCGGCCGTACCAAACAGACCACTTTTCCACGCGCTAAAGCGTACCCTACTAAACAGCTGCACACGCCACTCTACTAAATTACCAGCCGGCAAACAATTTTAGCCGGCATTGGAACCCTCGCGCGCGACAAAATCGATCAGAGTCCCCGCGCGTAGTCTTACTTCATCGCGCGGCGAGATCTCGATCGTCAGACGCGGAATTACGTGAACCATTTTCCACGCCGGATCCGCGCCGTTTGTCCCGATTCCCAGGAACATCCGGCCCGCTGAAGTGTTTCACGCGGCTCGTGTTTCGCGTTTAGCGCCCTCGTTTGTATTTAAGGGTTGCCCCGGATTCGAGGTGGAAACGCGCGGGCTGGAGGAGCACTCGACCGGAATAAAAATATATTCGGCGAGACCGTTTGCTTCCGTTCCCGTCGGCGATCCGGCTTAATTCTTCGACGATCGCTATCGCAGCGTTTCCACGGCGCCGTGAATTGATTTCGGTTCGAGGAAGGACGTGTTTTACCTCTGCGGGCTAGTTTCCGCCGCGGGAAGAGCGATCGATGCGGGATTCGCCTACGGTGGCCAAAGAAAATCGCGTCCGAACGGATCGGCTTACCGATCGCCTTTCCAACCGGCGGCTGAAAGAAACTCGACAATTTCCTCTCGGCTAATAATCGCGGGGGAGGCCGGCGACCCCTTGCGCTGCGATTCCTTTAAACGTTGCTTTGGGCTAGCACTTTTTTATCTCTGATAAATTTGCGTGCGGGAAAGAGGATTTATATTTATTATTTTTATCGTATTTACGATATTTATTATGTTTGTCGTGTTTATAATATTTATTATATTTTTATCGTATTTACGATATTTATTATATTCGTGAGAAAAGAATTAAAATTTAATTTCGATTTAATAGATGCGAATATCTACGATTATCTGATACGTCTATTTGTTTATTCATTTATTTTAGGGCTGGCGTTCTTCTACATCAGATAAATAAGGATTATAGAGTAAAATAAGAGAAAAATTATAGATAAGAATAAATAAATCAATGAATGGATGAATATTATAAGGACTCAATATTATAAGAATTTAATATTGTAAGGATTCAATATTATAAAGACTCAATACTATAAGAGTTTAATATTATAAGGACGAACATTATAATTTATATTAGCCGAAATGATTGTCTTCCCAAGACGCATCCCCGGTGACAGACTAAAAGCGAGTCAAAGGCCAGGTCGCCGCGGTTTTTTTTTACGCTCCACGACCCGCCTTTTCTTCCTTCATCTACTATGCGTGCCACCCCTTTCGAAAGCACTCGAAACCTCTTTCTCCGACTTTGGTGGCGTGCCCGGCTATCGAAGCCGAGACCAAAGGGCTCTTCGATGGCTTTCTCGATGGCACTCGAGTGTCCGCGTTTATGCGCGTTCACGTGCCCCTTCGCCGGCTAGGACAGCCCGCTACGGCTAGTAGCTTTAGGTACCCTAACCCTCGTGCAGTCAGTCGATGTCTTTCGTGCTTACCACCCTAATTCCGACGTCACTTGTCACTCGGAAATCGATCTGTTAAAGAAGCATCGGTTCCCGCGAATTGTTGCTAACACGTGGGAAATTTCGTTGGCACCTTTTTCACGGTTAACCCTTTGCAGTACGATTCCTTTCGCTGCGTTGGTTAGCATTTATTTGGCCTTAATATTTAATAATAGGACCAGACAATTTTTGTTTCTTTCATTGTCTTTATGAATTTTTGTTTCTAGGCTTTAAGAGAAGAATTTATTTTTATCTCGGCATAGAAGAAATTAATAATATTCATATTTAGTAGAATATAAGGATGAAATTTATATCACGAGTCTGACTCATTATAATAGTGCAAGGGGTTAAATGTCGCATCGATTGGCCTAAACCTTGATTATTTCAATAATTCAACAAGAAATTGTTTCGCGAAAATTGTTCTCTTATAACATAGATAATATCGCTGAACGAACAATTTCGTTGTAGCGCGGACGCAGCGAAAGCAGGCATTCGACAGACCAGCTATGCAGTTTATAATTAGTTAAAGCTAAACGAAAGCTGGAAGAACACTTTTGTATCTTTACGATCGTTAATCACCGTCCGCCCTCGTCCAAAATCACTTTTTTAACGTTTTCATTCCAGCGTAATTACCTGTCGGTTTTCGCGAATTTTAGTTTCATCAAATGCTCGTACGGCGGAGAGAAAAATCCCGGGGAAATTGAAACGTTGAACGCGTCAGCAGATTTGATGCATTCATAACGAAGATGATTTCGGGGAACGGAAATAATGTTTATTTAATTATAAGCCGGCGGGAACGGAAGCATTAACGATCGAACTGCCGCGCTAACGTTTGCCGAAACTGACGACGGGAAAAGAACAATCGTTGTCGAGATTTACCAACGTGTTGACCACTTGGCAAGTGAGTTCCTTTAAGTCGGAATCAATTTTCTTGTTATCAATATTTAAACATTCGAGTAGACAGATGTAAATACGAAGCTTCTTTGTCTTCTAAGAAATTATTGCGATCGAAAAATTTAGATTATTGTAAATGTAAAGGAAATGATGTGACAAGGGGTTGAATTTTGTTATACAGGATGGGTGAAAAAATTGTTGTACAACCGGCCACGGGATAAATTTACATGGAGAAATAAGTCGATAAAAAAGCGTGATTAATTTTAACTAAGTATTTTTTCATTGAAGACTGTGTTTTCGAGGGAAATAAACTTAAAGGTCCATCGGCTTTGTATACGTAGTATAACGAGAAGTAGAATTAGTATGCGATAGCCAGACATACCGCTCGATTCCTATTCAATAATATCATTCCTCCAACCTATCTTTCTCTCGAAAATTTAAATAAAAAAATATTATCCCGTCTTTTGCAACCTTGTAAAAACATTTCCTCCTTCGTTCAGCCCTTTGCACTCAATGACTCTGAGCCGCCATAAAAAAATTATTATATCCCGTTCCAAAATAATTTCAACGTCATCGAATTTTTTTATATTAAAATAGAAACTCTGCGAAGAATAACCATTGCTAAAATCACAAAATTCACGCGTATGAAATATAGCAATTAATATTAGAAATGAATTAGATCAGACAAGCTGTCTCAGATTTCGAATTAAAATACCATCGACATGAAATGTTTAATAATCTCGAGACTACGAAAATACCGTCCCGCCGTATTGAAATTATCGTTCGAAACGGCACATGTCCCATTATCATCGCGAGCACGGGAAACGCGCGATAGCCAGGCTCGTATTCGCGGCAACTGATCCTTTCGAACGCAGGCGGCATAAACTGATCTCCGTGTTCCCGATGATATCCGAATCTATAATGATGGTCCCGTTTTCCGATACACTGCGGGCGCAGTCGGCGGCAATCTGCCAGGTAGGAGTTTACGAAATTCTCGCAACGTCAAACTCGATAACGATAGTTCGCGGCGTATTACGGGCGGCTGGTTTATCCGCGCTTCGGCAGGATAACTTCTTCCGTACGCGGCGATGATCGTCCATCGCCGCGAAAACCCGTGCAGGATACACTCACATCTCGACGCGCTCAACCTTGACACCCCAAGGATCCGTGGCCTCGTCCAGAGATATCTGCATGGTGTGGGAGATGTTCTCGCGCTCGGACAGGATCTCGGCCAGGTTCCTCGTGCCGAGGACGGTTCTCAGCGTGCTGGCAGCGAGCAGTCGCGTCGAATGACTGGAAAATTAATGAGACGATCCGCCCCGGTGATACCGTGTAAGAATTTACATTCGATACAAATGGCGTGATTACAATGGCAACCAGAGACTGTTCATTTGCGACCAACAGCCTGCGGATCTCCGTGCGAAATAAAAATATCGATTTCAAGATGGAGGAGGCAATTCAATTGTCATCGTTAGTAATTGTAATATGTCGAGATTAATATTCTCGGGTGTATTAAATTTTATCTATTTTCGCTACAGAATTAATATACAGCAGCGATTTCTTTAATTAATCAATTCCCGACTCGTAGCTCTCTCCGTCGTTTTATTTCAATGTCTCTGATTTAAACCCGGATCGTCGCGGTCTCTTGACCCGTTCTCCATATTGACCAATTTATATATTTACCTTTCACCGATTTTCAAGACTCGACCGAGAGGTACCGCGACATCGGAGCGCTCTGCACCAATGAGCAGAGAGAGAGAGAGACGAAATTAGCAGGTTGAAGGAAAAAGTTTCTCGCAGCGAAACGTCCGGGATAGCGATGCCGTGCGACCACGTTCGCGTGGCGGGGAGGGGGTCGAAGAAACATGGTCGCGCGACTTGTACGCGAAATAATCGAGTCGCTGCCGCCGCACCGTCACAAATTATTCAAGTAATTTGGTCACGCTCTCGTAGCCCCTCGACGAGCCGTCCTCCGCATTTTTCTCCTTCCGTCGTCGCGCATTCGCTCTCGAGACGGAACAAGACCACCCTCCCCCCCCCCCCGTTGGTCCGCGTCCCCTCGGAGACGTTAATTAAAATTTCAGGAAATCGTGTCCGCGTTAATTAACTCGTTCCCATCCCGCGCCGCAATTTTCGATCCGAGGAGTTTCCGAACGAAAGGCTCTCCTCCAACCGTTTCATTAGTTTTTCTTCCCGTGTGCAAACAGAATCGATTCCGCGGTCGCTTTCATACGGGCCAATGTTTTCCGGCTGGTGAACGATCGGTGGAACGGGGCTCGAGAGGGGGGGGGGGGGGGGGGGGGGGGGAGAAGGGTAAGTTCGAGATTATCAAGGTTAGCGAGATCCAAGGTAAAAAGAAGGTTGGAAAGGCTCGAGATTCTAGGAAAGCGGGATTCAAGATGAGAAAAGGTTCAAAAAGAGTTAGAATATATAAAAGAGTGAGGTTCGAGCAAAGTAAGATTTTAAAAGAGTGAGGTTATGTCAAGGTAAAATTCTAAAAAAAGGTTCAAGAGGATCAAGATTCTAAAAATGCAGAATTCAAGATGAAAAAAAGGTTCAAAAAGAGCAAGATTATAAAAGTACAAGGTTCAACTAAAGTAACATTATAAAGGAGGAATGTTTAAATAAAGTAAAATTGTATAAAAGCATGGTTCAAACAAGGTAGAATTGTATAAAAGTACTGTTCAAGAGGATCGAGATTCTAAAAGAACAAAGTTTAAGAAAAGCAAGTTAGTAAAATAGCAATATTAAGAAATAACAACATTCAAGACTTGAAGCATTCCTCCTACCTGTAATTGGCGATCTTGACAACAGCGTTTAGGGGTTCCTTGATGCGATAGTACACAACCGCGTCGACTGTCACGGTAACAGAATCCTTGGTAAGGACTTCCTGAGGAGGGACGTCGAAGGAAACGGTCCTCAGATCCACGCGCACACAGGTATCCACGCATGGCATTACGAAGAACGTCCCTGCCAATTAAATGAAAAATAATAATTAAATTAATCAAAATACAATAGAAATCTACATAAAATCAAATTTATATCGTAAAATAACAAATGAATAAAATAATAAATTTATATTATAAAATAATAAATTTATATGATAAAATAATAAATTTATATTATAAAATAATAAATTTATATGATAAAATAATAAATTTATATGATAAAATAATAAATATATATTATAAATAATAAATTTATATGATAAAATAAAAAATGAATAAAATAACAAATTTATATTTCAAATTAATAACTAAAATAGCGATTCAAATAATTAAATTGAATAAAAATTCGCCTCGATCACACCGTGATATAATTAGCTATCATAATCACCTGGACCACTGGCGTCGCCCTTCAACCTGCCCATCCTGAAGACCACGGCTCTCTCGTACTCTTGGACGACCTTGAACGTGAAGCAGAGGGAGAACGGGAACGTGACCAGCACCAGGAGGAAGGATCCTATGGTAGCAAGCAGCTCGATGAGCCTGGTGGCCGCGTCCACGCTGTGTCGTTCCGGCATCTGCGATCCGACGGTCTTGGGAGACTCTTCTGCGCTTTCCGCGAGAAAAGGGGGAAACGCAAAGATCGCGGTGAGAGAAGCGGAAAATGTGATCGGCCGGAACGAAAGGGTTGCTTCCCGAGAAAGCAACCCGGCCGTCAGACGAGTCTTTTTCGAGGTGGAGAGAGGGTGTAGAAGGATGTGCCGGGACAATCGACGGAGGCGCGTTCGCGCGTGCAGATCCACGGGCCGACAGATGTACGGGGCCCGGCTAATCTCGACGAGACACGTTTCACGGGTCCGTGATCAAACGGGAGGCGATTGTCCTCGGAAACAAAAGCTTCCGCCGTTTTCACGCTCTTCGTCGCGTCTCGCGAGCGCCGTTCCTCGAGGCCCCCTTTAACCCTTGTGTCGAAAACCGAGGCAGTTGACGCGCGACGGCAGCTGATTTTCGAAGCTTGTTCGGCGAATTTCGGATTCTTTTGGTTTCGCGATACGCGTGTTAACCCTTTGCCTTAGAGTCATCACTAAAAATTGTTCTATTATATAGGTGGACTCAATTTCTGGATAAAATGCCATAGGTTATATAAAATGGAAATACTGTAAATCAGGGAAAATATTTTGCAATTCGTGGTAGAACGGCGTCGAGTACAAAGGGTTAAATGTGTTGAATGATTGATTAGTATACGTTCAATAAAATTATTCACTTGGCACGTCATCAATTTACAGATCTTTTCAGTCCAAAAGGATTTTTAATCTCTCGGTTTTTAATGTCAAGTTAACCTCTTTTTAATTAATTAACTCTTTGCCGTCTTATGTCCTCTCTGAGCTACTAAAAAAATTTCTTTCTTTCTTTTTATGTTTCTAAAAAGTAAAAGATATTATCTTGCCACACATACCTAAATATCAAAAAAGAATTGACAAATTTGTTTTTCCTATTTAATCTCGCGTAATACGTGTTACAGTTTGTTCAACGAAAATTAATTCGGAGCAGCATGACAGCCGTATTTGTCAATTACGTTGAGTGCGGATGAGAATTTCGTTCGGTTGAACGAAGCAGAAATAAATAATTAGCTATATCTTTTGCACAGTTTCGTTCTACCGTAATTTTTCAGCAAACAGAAAAACAGTACGTAAATGTAGGTAATTTGATTATAATAGATAACACGGATCATGTAAATAGACTAGAGAAATACGGTAGATCGTGTAGATAAATCGATACAGGATGGTACACAGCGCCGTTTATTACACAAATCAGCTAACGTTTAACCAAGTAATTTAACCGAGTAATTATTCTGTTAGCCAAACAATTATTTCATTATACTGTTCCCCTATTACCAATGTTTAACCATCGGTGAAAATGCGAATTGCAAAAGAAGTCATAGAGCAAAGCTTTGCATGCACTTAATTATTAATTAACTTAAGAGTAAAAGAGAATAGCTTGCAGATCTTTGTGCAAAATAGAAACTCGAGATTAATGGTCAAGATTAGTTTTAAAAAATGTAAGATAAAAATGTCTGTCTTGCTTTAAGACAATATATTGTTTTCAACAATATTCTTAAATTCTTCTAATGTTATCACAGTTTCGCGTTTGACGCTCGAATTACCGAGTCCTAAATGCGACTGACGTATAATTATTACATAACAATGGCAAGACTAAATTTATTTAGACTTCGTACATACGATCTATATTACAAAGTACGATGTGTTAGGGGGCTTCGAGAAAAATAAAAACTTGCGTTCGGCTCCTACCTCTTGCAATCGACACAGTCAGTTTAAAGAGTCGCGCGAATTTTCATTTCGCATAAAGATCCGCAGCTTAGATATCGATCGCGTCTCACTGAACTCTACGAAGCACTCGACTCCTCCGCTGTCGGTTTTCGTGCACCCGTAGTGCACCATGGATCGCTCAAACGGTGCAACTTCCTACTCCCTCGTGTCTCGCGTCGGAAGAAACCTCGCCAAGTGTTCGCGCCTTCGAAGCGACCTCGCCTTCGAAGTATGGCAAAGGTTCCCAAGGTATCCCCAAAGGTTCGACTACCCAGCGCCGTTCCCCGAGCTTGACCAACCTCACGCACGATGATCCACGGGATCGGCGAC
This sequence comes from Augochlora pura, assembly GCF_028453695.1. Taxonomy (NCBI): domain Eukaryota; kingdom Metazoa; phylum Arthropoda; class Insecta; order Hymenoptera; family Halictidae; genus Augochlora; species Augochlora pura. The sequence continues at coordinate 3,160,672 of NC_135781.1, forward strand.
GGATCCGTCTTCGACGAGCGTCGATCGCGTACTAATCGCTAGACGCGCAGCGGGTTCCGGAACAGGCGATTCGATTACCGGCTACCGAAATAGCGTGCAGGAGGATCCGCGGACGGCGAGGAGATGATCTCTAGATCGCCGGGACCCGGGGGGCGGCTGAGAGACGCATCCGGTGCGGAACGCTGGTTAACCGGCCCGGCCCGGCCCGGCACGAACCGTGTTCTCTTTGGTCCGCAGCACAGCGCGAACCTGCAGCGAGTTAATCATCGCGGCCGCACACGCTGTTTATGTACACGCGGAACAGCGTAAACTCGCGCGACGTCTGGATCTCGTCGCCCGCGCGACTCCTTTCCCTCTCGATCGCCCCGTGGGCTCTTGGCTAGAATCGGCTCGAAATCCTCGCCGAGATTGTTTACCATACCGGGGCAGTTTGCTCGCGCGGCTGTAGATAGTGCTCATCCGCGCCGATTTTTGATGATAATTGTTGAACTTTGGAATCGGTTTTTGATGCGATTTAACCCTTTCGGTACGAGCACTCTGTCCGCCATGACACTCTCGCTGCACGAGGCCCCGCGCCGAAAATTGCCGCCGCACGTGACGGGTCCTCCTTTATAAGAAAATATTTCCTAAGCGATAAAGAAAAACTGTGCTTAATGAAACGACATTTTTGAACAAAAGTGTTGCTTGTAACTTAGGAGATATTCAGAGGTATTTATATAAAATATTAAGATTTATTTATATAAAATTCTGTTATTTGTACCGATCATCGCACGTGCGCCGGATCTAGCGGAGCGGTCGTCGCGTGGACGCCGGATATATCCGGCTCTCGTACCAAAAGGGTTAATGGCGGGGTCAGTCTTTGTTAAGGTCTGGGCGACGCAACTTTTTCATTATCAACAATTTATGTATATTTTCTCAAAATCTATATTCTTCTTTTAATATCAATAATTAACATTCATAATAATAATATTAATTTAATATTAAATGAAACTAGTAGTTCTAACATCTAAATAAAATTCAAGTCCCTTGAAAGAATCTGAACAGAGTTGAACAGTTTAAAGAGATATCAACCCCCTGCACTCGAATCGTAACTCTAGGGCACCAATAAAAATTGTTCTATCGTAATTATAAAAATAATTTATAAATTATCATAGTTACCAGTCTTTAAAAAGCTATTAAAAGCGCAACTGCAGTCACACGATCCACTTTTATATGAACAAAATGCGATAACTCGTATAAAATGGAAATACTGTAATTCAGGAAAACTGTGTTAAAATTCGAGGTAGAACAGCTTCGAGTACAAAGGGTTGACACACTTTCCATCGTAGGACCTGCCGCAGACCTAAACCACTGACAGTCCTCCATAACCTGTAATCCACAACCCACGCGCTCTAAAAAAATCATTCGCAGTCTAATCATTTTCCATGGCCAGGAACACGTCTTCTAATTCGCAGATTCGAACAGATCAAGCGGCAAAATGCGAGCGGCAGCGGACGCAACGCGTCGCCGAAGACAACGGAGCGCTCTGTAAAGGTGGCCGTTGGCGTCGAGCAGGGAGGGTGTGTAACGGGCCGAGGAAAAAGCATCTCCTTGATTTTCCGCGGGCAGAGAGAGAGAGAGAGAGAGAGAGAGAGAGAGAGAGCCGTTCACGGAGGGGCGCGCCTGCAATTTACTTTTTCTCCGGAGGGCGTCAACTCCGGCCATCACGATTTTAATCTTCTCGCGGCTTTTTTCAGCATCGCGAACGGCGTCGTCAACGGCATCGCCGTCGCCCCGCGTCCGCCATCGCATCCGCGGCATCGATCGCCGTTACCGAGCGGTGGAAACGCGCGTATCTGCACGCGCGTACGCTCCGCGATGCTCTCCGTAGCTGGGCACGGCGCGGGCGTCGGCCGCCGTCTATCTCCTTTATTCCGTATCGGAATCCATTAGTCTAATGAAACGGCGCGAGCGCGGCCGGCCTCGCCGAGTTTACAGTTGCCCCGGGACTGTTCTTTTCCTCGATTCGAATCTCGACGCGTAAAGGATCGCAATTCCGCGATAAACGATAAACGAACGGCGTGAAAGCCCCTCTCTCGCTCGCCTTGATGCGAACGCCGAACCCGGACGGCGGCGTCGGCGGCGGCTGTGGCCCCCGATGATCTCCGGCTGAAAGCCTGAAATCTACGGCCTGTTCGAGCGTGAAACAAGAGCGTGACGGGCCTTTACCGCGCGCTGCCATTCTTTCGTTGCCGCGCGGCACAATGCCGTCAAGGCGGCGCTCGCTCGCGCCCCGGCCATCGGGAAAACCTGCTTCTACGGCTTGAAATGAAAAATCGCGGCGAATCGGTATTGTTCCACGCGACGCTGGAACGGACGGTCGACGGATATGATTTCGTTATTACGAAACTGTCCGAGCGCGTTCGACGTGGACGCGAAGGACGCGCTCGGTCGAACCGTTCGGACATCGCCGCAATCACGATCCAGATATCATGCGGCGACGGAGCTGATCGAAGACCGCGAATAAATCACCCCGTCTGCGACGACAGGCAGCGTGACGCTACTTGCGCTAACTGTTTGATGCGCCTCCAACTAGGGCGACGTCGGAGGTACTTACAAACTAAGCAGAATGTTCGACAGCTCTTCCTCAAGTTCGTCATTAATAAGGACAGAATGAACTGACGAGAAATATGATGTGAGATAACGTGTATGATGGATTTAACCCCTTGCACTACGACTCCTTTCATGCTGCGTTGATTAGTATATATTTATCCTTAATACTGTCCTTAATAGGACTAGATAATTTTTACTTCATTTATTGCCTTTATTTACTTCTGTTTATAGACTTTGATAACAGAAGAATTCAATTTTATTTCGATTCAGAAGAAATTAATAATATTCGTATTTAGTTATTATAGTGCGAGGGGTTAAGAAAATGGAAAGGTGAGAAGTAGACTCAAGTATAAGATAGTTACAGGTTTAAACTAACCTCTAAATTTCTACTTATTTAACTAAAATCACCACGTGATTCTACTTTCTACTTCAACCCTCGACTTTCCCTTACTCCACGACTCTCCAACAACGACTGACCTTTTACTCACCCCTCTCGCCACGCACCACTCTATTTTTCCATGTCTGTCTTATTCGCACTATCGTCATGCCCAAATATGGGCATTAACGTTGCCACTAGGTCGAAGGCTCTCGTTGTTCACAGCTCGCCGCTGGTCAAAGTCTCTTTCTCCTTTTATGACCCTTTTAGGGTCGTCACTGCGCTGGCATGCTAAACTGTAGTTAGCGCACGTAAAATCTACATTTTAAAATTACATACCGGGTGCCCGAATATTCTTGATAGCAGAATTATGCAATTGAAATTGACAGGCGTTGATAAATAGCAGAAATAACGCGATGGTATAATTGCGACTTTGTGTGAAATAGTATGTCAGATATTATAAGCTATGTAGAATATTATTTATAATAGAATGTTACGAATAAAATTAAGGACATTATTCATGTATTGTTCATAGAAAATTCGTACGATATTATTCATATACAACATCCTATATAACCAGGATTTCCAGTCTTGCAAATGGCTGCTCGACAAAACTGGAACTTCTTGACTGCGAAATCCTTTAAAAATCAAGTCTGCAATCCACAATTAAACCTTGTATATTAACATTAATGTTATAATTAAACTTTGTATATTAACATTAAATATTATAGTTAATATTAACGTTAATAATAATTACACTATATTTCTATATTAATTTTATTTATAAATTCTATATTAATTTTATTTATAAATTCTATATTAATTTTATTTATAAATTCTATATTAATGTCTACTTAATTTTGATGATTAATTTCGCACCTTTCATTTCTCGCAAACTTAGTCGCGACTGTGCACATTATACGGCCTATCTATATTTCGTACCAATGGATTTTTACCCCGTACAAATTTCTAAATAAAAATATAAAAATCCTCGAATTGTTACAGCAGCTCGAGATCTCGAGTAAATACCGTCGGCGTTCCGATCACTCCGTGGACGTTCAGCGTCGCGGAATTTTCAGGCGTCCTGTGATTCGAGTTCCGTTTAGCGGAGCCCCGAAGAAATTGTTACCCGCGGCTGCGACATCCGGTAACGCGGTCGGGTTTAGCCCGTCTTTAGCCGTGCGCAGCCCTATTAATAATAATCAGCCGCAGGATACAACGGTAAGCCGACGCAGCAGTATCCAACGACCTGCGAAGCTTCCCGTCTAGATTACACGGGGTAATGCCGAATTTGCCCTCTACCGATAACCAGCCTCGAGTGTTGCGGGATCACGAATATTGAATAGTCTTGCAAACCCGCGCGACCGAAGAAACGTCCGATCGTAGTTGTAACTCGCGTTAACCGGGCCGTGGAGCGAACGCTTCGCTGTTCTCACGGTTTAATCTAATTAACAAAAGTATTTCATCGACCGATAAAATTTCTAATAAATTCTTCCCCCCCTCCCGCCGGAATTTGCACTGTTCTTGGACGGCCGGGCGCGGACGCCGCGTTGTTTCGCAGTTGTATCGGTAAAAATTAACCGGATCGATAAGCTGCGGGTATTTATGCAATTTTCCGGCTTTACGGATTACCTTTATACTAACCGGATATAAATTTTATATTATGCAAACCGCAATGGAAATCGGCACAGAGTGTCGATCTGATCGACCGGCGTGCTGCCGGCTTTTTATGCGATTCTCCGGCCTGCCAGATTACGTTGCGGTAATCGGATATATAAATTTTATATCGTGTAAATCGGAGCCGCGGTTTGCAACAGTGTCGATCTGATGGACGGAATGGCTTTTTTACGCGATTCACTAATCTTGCGGATTGTTTCAACAGCGGAATCATCGAACCGGTCGAAGCGACTGGCTTCTGATTTTTTCTCTCATGGTTCTGGAAATTATAAAAATATTTCTCAGCGATAAATTGTTAGATAAACTATTTTCTTCAAAGATTTGATAGTTAAAGTGTTGAAGATCGTATCTCGGCGAGCAACGTAATCGCGTTAAACAATTTCTCATCTCGTCGGGCCCGCTCTGCCCGAATGGCGTCCAATTAATTTCCGAACTTGATAATTCGTTTCGGAAGTCGATCTCGACGCAGCCCGGACCGATCGCCTCCTTGTTTCCTGTCCCCTTTCCCGCGCCGGCCGGTCAATTTGACCCACTGTCGATGAAATAGCGCGGAATAATCCAGACATGAATGCGTCGCTAATGGAAAAACGTTATCAATACGTTGCAATGAATGGTTGACGGTGACCGGCCATGTCGCGAGGACTAATAAAACGCGTACGCGTCACAACCTTGTCTCTCTCTCTCCCCCTTTGTCTCTCTCTCTCTCTCTCTCTCTCTCTCTCTCTCTCTCTCTCTCTCTCTCTCTTCTGGGCTTCCTGTCCCGCAGCCGAGCGCTGAAAATTCTACGCGCGACCGGACAAGAGGCGACGGGAAACATTGAAATAGCTGCGCGCCGAATATACACGGAAATCGAAAAACAGAAAAATACTGGAGGAGTGGGGGGGAGAGAGCGGCAGTCGATAACAACCTGACGGCGTTCCTCGGAAATATTTTCCGTATCCAATAAAACGTCTTAACCCCCCCCCCACTGCAATCCTCCGTTGAACTACTTACGATTGAGACAGCGCTCGGGATGAGGGGGATGGGGTTGTTCGCAAAAATTTGCTTACATTTTCCGGGGATATTGCGCCGGCTAAAATGTCTTTCGTTCTAAGGTACCGGCACCGATATTCTCATTTCAATTCATTCGTTTCTCTCGGTCCATTCATTTCGCACATTTCATTCGCTTTATTCGTTCTAGAATAAATAAATTCATTCTAGAATAAATAAATTCATTCTAGCAGCTTCTTACAATACACGCGAACGATTTTGATCTCGTATAAATATTCGCGGTTCAATTATTGCCAGTATTTTTTCTATTGCAGCAATCAATTTTCTATGTTAAATTATCATCTTTTTACCTTCGATTATTACTATTTATCGCAGTCGCGTGACAAAAATTGATTAGAGGCATCGGTGGAGGAATGGATTCTTTTTATAACAATCGTAATAATAACCTAGACTGCAGATTTAATGAATTTATAACAAAAAATGAGTAGACAGTAGACAGAACCTTGACATAAAATTCAAATGATTTTAATATATTATATTATAATATAATAATATTGTTAATATTGTTAATATTTTAATATACATGATTTTAAAATTCAAATGATATAATATTGGTAATATATATTATCATTATTTTAATATATAATGATTTTGAATATAATTGATTCTAAACAGAAATAAATGTTTCTAAAGTTAGTATCACAGAAAGTTAGTATTTTATATAAGAATCCGCAGGCGAACAATAACATTGACGTAAGAACAGCAAGCGTATTAGCAAGAGAAATTTGCTCTCCGAGTTGTTTCAACACCGGGGACAAGGATATTTGCTCGGGAACCGATTTTTCACCGTCGCCGTAGGTACGAACAAATGTACGATCGGCGCTCGGCGGAACGTACAAAAATGCTCGCGGGCGAAAAAGAACGTCGCGGGACCGGCGTCGCGGATAAATACGGGCGTCCTTTGTGCCGCGGCGGGGGTTCGTTTCTCGCGCAGCCCGCGAGATCGTTCGCGCACGGAGAGCCGGAGGACAGGCACCGGACCAGATTCCCAGGAAGCCATTGAAAGAAGCTACATCCTCCTGGTTCTCCGGTTAGAGGCATTTTAATGCAAATGCGGGAACATCGGGATTCCCCGTTGCGGTAGCGGGCACACCGGCGAATCACGCGGAAACAGAGGAGAACATTCCCCCGCCGGTAAGTCGTTCGCCGGTGAAATTTTCCGTCGGGTCCGCCGGGCCGGCCGCGCGAACGAACCGGTCCGCCCGGATGAACGCTTAACGGGCCGCATGAAAAATTCATGCGGCCCTCTCTCCCTCCCTCCCTGCCCTCCATCCTACCCTCCAGCCGCCGGGATTATGCTTCTGACCGACGCGTAGGCCGCGCGCCCGGTTTTTCCGGAAAACCCCGGTGGCCGATCTCGACGCAACGGCGTACCTTTTTTTTCTTTCCGAAATCGCCGGGAAACGTTGATAATCCTCGTCGAGATACCGGCGGTCTTTCGAAATTTTTCTCCGAGCTACCGGACGCGGGATTTTCCCGAGACTTTTCCGGCGCGTTGCCGCGGCGTCTTGAGAAACGGAAAATATTTTTCACTTTTGGATATATCGTGCTTCGTCGAATCTGCGGACGTTTTCTCGCCGGGCTGCACGGCGATCGACTTGCTCGGCGACGAATAAGGATAACGATCTTTGGGAATTTTTCTCGGGAAAACTGTGCCGCAGATTTTCTTGCAACTTTCAGAGGATGTTAATACGTGTTGCGGAAAGTTGAAGATATTTTTTTGTTTCAGAGATACGGTTTTTGTTGCAATGTACAGACGCTTTTTTAGCTTCGTTCGACGTTGAATTCGTATCGTGTATTCGAGGTTGTAGTCGCGTTTGAGAATTTCTCTGGGAAAAACTGTATCACGAATTCCCTTGAAATTCGATAGAAATGCTGCCGTATGATTTGGAATGCTGGTAGTATTTTTTCAATTTTAAAAATCTGTCGTTTATAAAAATTCATAGCGGTTTCCCGCGGATCTCGATTTTTCCGATGCGAAGAATAAAACGCAGGCTGTGTTTCCTTCTCGTTATTTCAAAATTCGTCATGTTACATTACCTCGCTAGAAAAAGAACAGTACTATATTTTTAACGAATGTACAGCGTTCGTGATCCCAGTTCCATTAGAAAAAAGACTACAAGATTAGAGTAAGCTTAAAATTGCTTAAAAATTTATCCCTTCGCACCTCGCCTCGCTCGCGTTTTAAAAATCGCTCGTCGATTCCCCGCGCATCCTATTCAAACTTTGACGAGCCCATTTCCAGGCACAATAGTTTTGCGAGAGAACGGGTTATTTCGAAGCGGTCGCGGGAGTCCTCGCGAGCGCGAGGGCGCCAAGTCTCGGGCGCGAGCCGCGCGGAAATTTCATCATAATCTCGAAGTAAGAATATCGCCGGGCTAATAACAAAGTCAGCCGGAGTCCCGGGGTCGTAGACGAAGCGAAGAAGGTTGCGCCGGGCTAATGTAAGGCGAGGGAATCTTAATCTCGTTGGAAGGGAGGCGGACACGGAGAGGAGAGAGAGAGAGAGAGAGAGGGAGAGAGCGATACCGCGCGGCGCGTACCATCGCAGAAAGAACGGCGGCGCGCGAGACCCGGTGCCTGCGTTCGACTCGCAGATTTTCCCATCCGGCGTTCACAGCCCTGGGGGTGTAATTCCGGTAATTTAATTCCTCGGCTTAATATGGGGATCCCCGGCAACTCCGGGGGGAGGGGGAGAGGAGGAGTAGGGGAGGGGAGGGGGTGGAAACGACCAAACAGAAAGAAACGCCGGAGAAACGTCGAAAACACGGCCGCGAATCAACTGGCTCTTCCAGACGAAACGAATGGCCGTGCCCCGGGGCAAATATGCCAGACGTGTTCCGTGTGCTAAGCTAATTAGAATGGCATTTCTTTGGGGACAAAGTCCTATTCGGGAAGAAAATGCAAGGCTGCCCGTTGCGCTCGGAGATTCATAGCTTTGCCGGCTTTTGTACGCGCCGCGGCCACTGTTTCCCCCGCTATGATTTTCCAGCGGGTTCCAGACGGTTTTATTCGGTCGCGCGACAAAGGCGCGATATCCTGGACATCGATCTTTATACTTCTTTCTATTCATTTAGTACAATTTCAATCTCTCTTTATTATTATTCTATCTCTTTATTAGAGATTATTTTGCGTTGTTATTATTTTGATTATTTTGCGTTATTATTATTTTGATTATTTTGCGTTATTATTATTTTGATTATTTTGCGTTATTATTATTTTGATTATTTTGCGTTATTATTATTTTGATTATTTTGCGTCGTGGGTATGGGAAGATCCTGGAGCGAGGACGATGTCTTTTGCACCGTGGATTCGACAGAGATTCAAATTGACATGATGGTTCGACGGTTCTGAACCAAGTTGACAACGTAGTGTCAATTCAGAGCTTTTAACCCCTTGCATTAAGACTACTTTTACGCCGCGTTAATCAGCACTTATTTGTCTTTAATATTTTCTTTAATAGGGCCACGTCATTTTTGTTTCTTCTATTGTCTTTATTTACTTCCTTGTTTTCAATTTAAAAGACTTCAARTTGAAGCAAAGAATTCAATTTGACTTCGATTTGGAAGAAATTAATAATATTCATATTTAGTAAAACCTTGCGTGGAATCACGAGTTTGACTCGYTGTTATAGTGCARGKRGTTARAAACRAAGTCYATGGAATCGTAACAGCGTCCTCCCTTTTCACAGTTAAACCCGTCGCATCCCCCGWAACGATCTTATTTGCGCCGCATCGGCAATCAACCGTTCGCTAAACATCCGCGCAGCATTAATACGCGACTCGGCTGATCCGCCAGGTGTCCGGAAATCAATGAACTCGCGTAGCGTTCCCGCAAGCCGGTGCGCGTTCGACGTACAGCGACGGATGTCCGAAACGGCTGGCCGYCGCGGCACGTCGGAGAGGACCGTGCGCCGGTGAGTTCGGCTTTCGTACCCGAAAGTTGGCGGCCGGACTTTCTGGCCACGGATCGGCCACGTTCGATCGCTGCGAACCGGCCAGAGGAACTTCGGGAATCGAATTTCCGCGAAGGGGTCCGAGTGCCACTAATTTCGTCGCGTCTAATCCGGGTTTACGATGCTCGCGAGAGGGTGCGATACGGGTATGGCCCGGTCGCGCACACGCGTCGGCGAGCCGAGCCCCACGGGCACAGAGGGCTCGACAGCCGGAAGATCCTCGGCTCGACGGAGCGGCACGTCCCGCCCATTAGTGGCCCGAGATCGGGAAACGCACGGCCGATCGTTCTCGCGGCGACCGAGCCCGTGCTGCAAACGTTTGCCGAAACGGTCGGACGGGCCGGTATTATCGCGAGTCATCGTTAACGACTCCGGGGGGCGCCGATAATCGGGCGGGGTCGAGCGGAATCGGATCGAGCCCGCCTCCGACGCCGTACGGATCGGTCGATCGTCGAACCTTTGCCCGAGCGACGTTCTGACCACGATGGTATCAACTACGGGACAAACCTAATCGCGATCGTCGCCCCTGTACGCGCGTCATGTTGATTCGCAGTTATGATCGTTATTCAATCGTTTCGGATAGTAGGGTGGGGGCTGGCGAGTACCGACGGGGTGGTAATTAAGAATTGAGAGGCTGGGGAACGGTGTTCCGATCGAATACTTCGCAATGGAAATAGTAATGAAAAGATAATAATGATTGTTCGATGAGAATTTTTGATTATATTCGTGATGGGATCTCGTATAAATATTTCGCAATGAAAATAGTAATTAAAAGATAATAATGAATATTCGATGTGAAAATTCGATGATATTTATAATGGTATTTTGCAGTGAATATTTATTTCGTAATTAAGATAGTAATGAAAAAATAATAACGAACATTTGATGTGAAAATTTAATGACATTTCGTCTGAATATTTGTTTCGTATTTCGTACGAATATTTAATATAGAGAATTTATTGTTCGAGATATTTGTATGGGTTGATTCATTTATGTTTTTATTTTCAATGAAAGGATAACGTTGGTGAATTTTGTTACTTATTACTGGATTGCGGATTTTTATGCTAAATAAAAATGTTCAGTCTCTTTTCAATAATTTAATAAATAGAAAATAACATAATGACATTTTAGAATTTTATTTTTATTTTAAATTGAGACTACACGCTAAGTAATAAAAGCGTTAGAATAAGTTAAGAACGATAATATATTATTAGAATGATTTTACAGTCAACTTCCATTTCTTAGAATCAATGCATTTTTATTTTTCATAAAGATTAATTGATCTGGTCATCACGTTTTGCAAAGAAGCAACGTTACATTCAGCAAAATGTAACAAAATCTTGGACTTTTATAAAAAATGAAAATTGTCTTCATTTTAACCCACATTTACAAACCACCCCCATCTGTAACCTAATTTAAAAATATACAAAATAATTAACACGTAATACCTCCAACGCGCGTAGCAATAAATTGTAACCTTTTCCAATTGTTTTACCTTTAATCACAATCTACAATCCAATCGCAGTCTCGAATATTAGGCGTTTAATTTCAGATAGAGTTAGCTAAATTACCATGATTTTCAAGCGGTTTTTCGGAGTGGCGGTTTTGACAGTGAACCTGTTAATCTCGGTGCAACGACAGGGAGGACCTCGTAGACTAAAAGATAGAGACGGGGGAGGGGGGAGAGAGAGAGAGAGAGAGAGGGCGCAGAGTTGAGGGTGGGTTAACAACGAGATCTCGGTTCAAGTACTCCCACAGGATCGTCACGTCGGCTAACATACTCTCTCCTACCTGCGCCTCCGGCACCGGTGGTGAGCTATTCACGAATTTATCTGTGTAAATTCTCCTATTTTCGAGTTCGCGAATAATGTACGAATTATTATGGAGTCGATGATTATCTTGTAAACGAATTTTGTTCGAGCAATGGCGGCGGTTTATCTGCCAGACGCGAATATAGCCATTGGCCAGTTTTAGACGCTGCAAAATACTTTGTCCGCACGCGATGCGATTTCTAGTTTTTAGTAATTGTTTAAAAGTTTGGATTATTAACGAAGTGTAATTATTAAAGTTGTGATGTAAAATGGGAGTCGGTGAATTATGAGAAGACGTTTTAAAGAATATGGTGCTTTAATAACAGAGCGATTTATATTTTATCATATTATATCATATGCTACAGTATCTTATATTACACTACAATGCATTATGGTACATCACAGTATATTGCATTACATCATATTGTGATATAAAATATTATAGTATACTGTACTATACAATATTATATTAAACAATATTATGGTATACTATATTATACAATATTATAAAATATCATAGTGTAATACTGTATATATTTAATTAATTAAATTACTATTACTATATTTAATGTAAGGCCAGCTGACATTCATTGATATATTATATTTATATGTTATGCAATATTATATTATACTATGATATACATATTATACACATTACTATGCAAACACCCTAAAGTAAAATTATAAATTATACAAAATGATCAAAGAGACAAGAAAACCTGTCCTACAATCAATACGAACAATTTTTATTTTGCAAAAAAATCCTCAGTCGAATTATTACAAAATTGATTAAACATCATGACTCCTAACAACATCTTCGTCATATCAGCTCGCGATGTCGACGTCAGAATTCGCGGATACAGCGACGATTGATGTCCCGAAGCGCGGGATACACGCGTGACCGGGCGGTAAAACGGAAACAGTCGTTTCGACTTCCTCATCGCCTGGATCCGGCGCGCGGGATCCGTGCAATCTTCGTCCGCCCGCGAACGTCGCGCGTCCGATAACCCTGGAATACTTTTCGCGCGGTGGGGAGGGGGGGCAGGGGACGGCTGCGGATCTCGGGGATTCGTTTCCGGCGCGGGCGCGGAGCGGATACGGGCCGCTCGCAATCTGCTCGCCGGAATTCGGGATTACAGGAAGGGAACCCGGGGCTGTATCGTATTACGCGATGAAATTCCGTGGATCTCGTTACGCCGCCATTTACTCGGCGCGTCCCGCGGAGGAACATTTTGATTCGCCGCTAATAAAGGACGGGAAAATTGCTCTCGTTTGGGGCCATTGTATAGAGCCGCCGCCTAAAGTCGAGCCGGTAAGTATACCTACGGTACAATTTACAAGGAGTCTTCGCCGGCGGCGTCGGCGCCGGCCCCGCTGTCGCGATAGCGGGCTCATCGATATTCCGCCTCTCCGAACATACATTAACGCGATTGCTATCATCGCTGGACCATTAAAACGATCGTACGACGTCATTTTTACCGGTCGCCTTGCGACTCGCGCGTTTCTCCGCGATTTTTATGCTCTATGGAAATTGTCTCATTGCTAGGCTCAAGCATCGAAACTCTTTGAACGATTAGTACCTGACACTAAAAGTTGGTTTAATGTGATGTATATAGGGTGTTTAAAAAATCAGTTGCAATTGAAGTGAGAGATTCCTGAGGCGATTTGGAGTAACTTTTTCCTTAGCGGAAATGCAATCTAAGGCTTTGTTTATGAGTTATTCAGAGAAAACAGTGGCCAATGAGAGGCGAGCTCGGCTGACGCGAGGCGGCTAAGCTAAGTAGCGGGAGAAGCCTAGTTCCGCTTATTGGCTCGGCCGCTTCAGTCAGCTAATCTCGTCTCTTATTGGACACTGTTTTTTGTTAATAACTCGTTAACAATGCTTCAGAGAAAATTTTTGTAAAGGAAAAAGTTATTTCAAATGTTCTTAGTAATGTGAATACGTTGAAAAGAAAAGTAATTTAATCCGAATGACATTTGTATAATATTTCTTTTATTGTACATAGTCATGTCAACTAATTCTTCTTTTATTATTATTTTTTTTATTTTAATCTACTATGGACGAAGGGTTAGCCATTTATATGAGTTGTTAATAATGCAAACGATATTTTTAAATTCGCGAAATATTTTCACTATTCTGTATTTGATAAACTCATTTTTCAGCGAACCATTTGCCAGTTTTACTTCTTGATGGGCGATCCATATTTGATTCGATCCAGTATTTAATTTGCAGTGTAACGGGTGAGAATAGAATAATTTGTTAACGAAGTCTGACAGTGATTACCTAACTACGAATTTTTAGGAAAAATAAAACCTGTCCGCATCGATTTCAAGGAATAGAAAAATCTCTGTTCAATAGTTTTGATAAATTCCTAATAATAAATGAATATCTTAAAATTCTCTTAATCCGTTTTATCATTCTAAATCGCATTTACTCTATTTTGCGATGATTGCATCAAAACCGCAATCCTTTTAATTCATTTAAATACTTCGCAACTTCTATGGCACTGTGCTTCAGGGTAAAGAAATAAGTTCAACAACTTCCAATGGCCGCGGCTATACTGTAAAGCCGAGGCAAAGTCCGCAACGACGGAGAATAAAATAACTGATGTTGCTTTAAAACCAATGTAAAATGAGCGCCGCTGGACTTTGCTTTGTTAATGAACTTTATTGATTACATTGCGGATTGCGAGCGGTTTGTCCTCTTAACGTCGCATACCGTGCGATAAAATGGGATAAGAAAACAAAGTAATATGACATTCAATAATGTAAAATAAAATGAAGTAGGATTCAATGAAATAGAATTTAATAAAATCAAAATAAAATTCAATAGAACATAATTAAATTCAGTAAAATAAAATAAAAGAAAATTCGATAGAACAGAATAGAATTCAGTAAAATAAAATAAAAGAAAATTCGATAGAACAGAATAAAATTCAGTAAAATAAAATAAAAGAAAATTCGATAGAACGGAATAAAATTCAGTAAAATAAAATAAAATAGAACAGAATAAGATACGATAAATTAAGCTAAAATAAGACGCAACAATTTATACAAAGAATTCAAAATTACACTATTACTATACTGTTAATACTGTTCGTAATGACTAATAAACTTTTCACCATCATTTTGCAAAAATCTCTAATATTTTCACGTATTTTTATATTTTCAAGTATTATCATTAAATAATGACGATACTAAAAGAAGACGCGACGTTTCTTTATAGAAAGGTAGAGAAGGACACCGAGAGGATCATGAGAGGGCAGCTATAGTTCGGAGGGCTGGCGTACAGAGGGTTGAAGAGCCGTCTGTGCTCGTGTGGACGACGCGGCATCGATTGGAAGGGGCGAAAAGCCAAGAACAGTGTAAATCCTGCGGAGCAAAGTACGTAGCGGTGTAGATCGGCTATCCAGGGATCGGTGATCGGTGACTGACGACCCTCGGCATCCTGCTTGGCGTACATTCGCCCATCCCGCTGCTGTGCACCCGATGTATGCCGTTGTTCCTATGCTTCTGCGCGAGAGAAACCCTCTCTCAATCTCTCTCCCTCTCTCTCTCTCAATCTCTATCTCCCTTCCTCTCTCTATCTACCTCTCTCTCTCTCTCTCTCTATCTCTATCTATCTCTCCTCCTTTCTCTATCTATCTGTCTCTCTTCCTCTGCCCCGCTCCCTCTTTCGCCGCTAGTAAATCCCGAGGATAACTAGGTGTTACGGGAGAAGGAAACGAGGGAACGGGCCGGGGGCTGCTCGTACGACGGTGATTCTTTAAACCTCCCCGTACTTGACTGCGTAAACTTTGCGGGCTAGTAAATCCGGTGTTGTGTAACCAGCGCCCCGAGGCTCGGATTTACACGGTTTGCGGGGTTCGTTCTTCGAGCCACCAGTTCTTCTTCCCTCACGTGAAATGAATTCGTCTTCTTGCTGGCTCGTTCGACCCAGTTTCCGCACGCTGCCCCTTATCAGCCCTCCGAGCATCGGGGTTTGTTACCGTCGCGGCCGATCCCGGCTGACCCCGTCATTGAAACCCGGCTTGATTATTGTTCCGCGGTCTTCGCCGCCGCGTTTCGGCTAATTCGCTGCATTGTTTGCTGTAAGGGAGATGCGCTAGCGCTGGTCCGACCTCTGGGTCTTGGTTTACGCGTTGGATGGTCGCCGGTGAAGGGTTAAGGGAAAATAGACCGTACAGATGGTAGATAGAGTGTAAATATTTTTGTACGAGGCACAGAATTTGGGGAATAAATTTGAGGTTTTGAAAGGCTACTTTGTATTTTAAGGCATTTTAATTGTAAATCTGAAATCGATTTTTTGGTTTACAATATTTTCATTTTATGTGATAAAGTGTATTTTATATGTATAAAATTGATTCTTGTCTCTCGTATCGACAGTTTTATTGTTAACAATTTTTTTAAATGTAAATTTGGTTAGTATATAATTATTTTAGAATGTGATAAAATAATTTCAGTGGCGCCTCGAGCGCAAAGGGTTAAAATACCAGCTCCCAAAAGTCCTATTGAAATTCTAAATTATAAGAACTTAACGCGAGGGTAAATATTTTCTTTAAATTATTATACGATTTCACGTACCAAGGATAAAATAAAAGCGTTATTAACGACTGAATAAACATTTACTGTCCTCCATGAAAATTATTGTTACATGAAAAATGACCGGTCGATAAATTGTTAATTTTACAAAACTGTTACGCTGCCGAAAAACGCAACTTTTCTGTCCGAGTCTTGGCGAGCATCGATCTCACGAAGAAACTTAAAGCTCGTCCGAATCGTGGAACGCGATCGAACGGACGCGTTTCGCCGTCCGTAGGACAGAGCGACGCTTTTCGATGCCAATAACGGTGAATGACGTTTAAACGCGAATTTAAACCGACAGGTTTTCTCTGGCGTCGCGCGATCGTTTCCCGGGGCTTGACGAAAAATTCCTTGGACGCGTTGAAACGCGCCGCGCCGCCTAAAGGGAATGCTCGATCGCGTTTATCGGCGTTCGTCCCCGGCACGATCGCTGAATTATTCCGGAATTTTGTCAAGAACCGAACACGTTCTCCAGCGCGCGCGCACGCGCGCGTGTCTATTATTGACAGCGAATAGCCGACGGTCTTTGTTTCGTTTAAAATTGTACCATGATCGACTGGGCGAAGTTTTCTTCGGCGAATTGCGAACCCGAACGGTAATTGCGTTCGCGACGATAACTAAATTGCGCTGTTCCCCCTGGAAAATAAATAGAGCTAGTTATATGTGTACACGGGCTATACGTATAGGTATATTCTAGCCAGAACGGGATAACACGGAATTCGTTCTAGACGCTTGTTCGTTATAGCATCCATTTTATATAGGATACATCGATGTACGTACACGTACAGGGTGAGATACAAATTAGTTCCCACGAGCTTTCAACCCCTTTCGATGCTTTAAAAAAATAATATTTCCCGTCAAAGTGAATTGGTATTTAACCGAGAAGAAATTGCAATTTCTTAGTTGTAAAAATTTCCGATTAAATTTAATTAAGTTTTACAAATTGATTTACGATGAGAAAATAAGATAACCTTTATATTAGATCTACCGGGAAATTCAGTCTGTTCTTAATAATAAATTTTGCACGCACCTAATATTTATTGTATTATTATAATAATTTAGTATAATCTTATGACCTGTTGCCAGCGTGATGGCGATTTATAAATATCATTTTTGAGAAATATATATCTTGGAGATAATTTTAACTTTACAGCAAATTATTACAATATATTATATTATAGAAAAAATTATAGAGACAACGACCTGCTAGACGGTGACCTTTGGATGACATTGAAGCACAAATTGCCACGAATGAATTGTCACAATATTTATAATAATTCGGCGATGCGAAACATCGAGGACTTACATATAAACTTAAACAAATGGATATTGAAAGTAATATAATGTAATATTGGACAATGGTGTTCGAATAAATTCTTAAAAATTTTCTTTATTCACAGTAGGTATCTCGATCGAAAGATACAGCGATCGATGACGGAAACCGTCCGCTGAAAAATGCAACAAAAGCTGACAATCGCGTCGGGAAACAGTGCCGTGTTTTCCGAAAAATCCGATGTCTTTATTTTTGCTGAAGCTCCACAGATTCTTCCGGTTCCTACCTTATGCATGACGCCGTATCCGCGTACAATATCGAATAATAATGGCACCGCCGCGCGATTCTTTCCTCGCGGATTGCCTACGTGGCCGAATCGAGTCCTGCGCGAATATTGGCCCGGGAAACAGCCTTGCCATATTGGATCCCCGAGTCATCCCGCTCGTTGTCTTATTAACACTTTCGCCGCCGCGTCGCCCGCATACGGGTGACGGAATCATTTTCTCGGATTTCAAAATCAGTCTTCGCACGCCAATACTACCCGCTTCCCCACCCTAGTTTTATTCGGAAATAAAAGAAGAAAATCTTAAGAGAAGAAAAATCCTAAAAAATATGAAAAAGTAAATGATATTTTCCAACTTTAATTCTACCGTATCAAATACTCTGATATACTTGTTAGCATTTTTTTTTTGACAAATTAATTGGCGACATGTAGTGTGACATTTCAATTTTAATTGGACGAAATTAAATATTTATCTTTTTTAGTTTTGTTGCAAGACGAATTGGAGTTATACAGAGTTTAAGCTATCATTTTTAATTGGACGATGCAAAGTACACCGATTATTATTTTTTTAATTTTTCTCGAATAATTAATTGGCGTCGTGTAGTTTAACCTCTCAATTTCGATTTGATTAACTCTGGAGGACGTTCGCGGATTTTAATGTTTCCGTAGATATAATTAGCTAGTTTTATAAACCTGAAAAATTCAGATCGCAAGGACGAGATTTCAATGAGAATAAATATTATATTCTATTTTACTGTATTGTCTTATTTTCTCTAAAATAATTGTTACTAAAACTTGCAGAGGTTAAAAAGCTACCCTACGTAGTCAGTTACTCTACGACGGACCTTAAGGGATAAATAAAATACTGTAGTCTTCTAAAATATTAAAGAAGTAATTAATATTATATAACCTAGCTTTCCAATCTCCATTTGATTAAACAAAATACTTCGATATTCCTTAATTTTATTAATGGAATTATTAGCGCCAAGAACTTTCGCTTTTCAATTCTATTCCGATCGGAGAAAACACTTTAATTTCAAAATCTCATTAAAAAAGTAATTAATATAACCTAGCTTTCCAATCTCCATTTTATCAAACAAAATACTTCGATATTCCTTAATTTGACTAACGATATATAATTAGCGCTTTCCCTTTAGAACTTTCGCTATTCAATTTCAATCCAATCGTAGAGGAAACACTTTAATTTCATTAAATTCAGAATATCGAGGCAGTCAAAAAGTCCGTCGATGGAAAGGTAAGGTGCACGCCGTGAACCCGTTTGATCCATCTTCGAGGCAGCGACGTTACTTACGGTAACTCTTCGGTTCGTCCCGGTAGGTGTCGGAGCCGGGAGTCTAAGAGCCGGTGCAGCATCCCCGCAGGAGTGGAAAGAACGCGCCAGGACAATACCCTCGAGTTCCATCGTGACCAGCATTTTCGATCCGTCGCATAAATTCATTTTTTCGCTCGCCGCCGCCGACGACGACGACGACGCCATCGGGGGAGCCCTTGTTCCTTTTGTTCGTCGCCGGCCGCGTTCACGGCCACCGTCGTTGCCCGCCGCTCTATTTTCTCTAGCCTAGCCTCGGAGCTTTTCGCAGTATTGATCAATTCGTCGCTGGCAGCCGGCGCTACGCGCCGCCGGCGAAAATATTGGGAACGGTCATAAGTAATTGCCTTGTGCAGGTATACCGGGCCATCAAGTTTTTCGCAGGGCCCTAACGACCCTGCCTTCCTCTTATCGCCTTGATGGATGCCATCGTGCCCGGCCGCTTCCCCGTCGGCGGGCTTCTTCTACGCGGCAGCAATTTTTTCAGCTAGCTTTGTTCATACGGATGGCCAGGTAGGTTCCTTCGATGGCTGCAAAATCAAATACAGGCGTTCGTCTTTCTCGCCAAGGAACTGCCGCGTAATCTGCTCGCTTCACGGATGGACGAGGCGCGAAGGAACGGGGAGGTGATTGTATCGAGGAGGGTGGTTAAGATTGATCATGCGTTGATGTGCAATATTTTTAGTTAATTTTTTTATTAAATAGATCGTTTCGTAATATTAAAACCAATGGTGGAAGGTTAGGAAAATATTGAATGAGAAAATGACTGAGCAACGTGGAGATGTTAAAAATTGTATCGGTGGCATCAGTGTTTAAATTTTAATGGTTAAATGCTTATGGTTGAAATCGACAGCTGAATTCCTGTGGTTGAAATCCAATATTATTGTCTATATTCCAGTCATTGAATTCAAATTATTAAATTCGTACGTTCAAATTTTAATAATTGAGGAAATTAAATTGTAGTGGTTGAAATTAAATAATTAAATTCTAATCTTAAAAAATCAATAATTAACATCCAAAGATTAAACTTTTATCGTTTCAATTGCAACGGTTGAATCCCAGCGATTAAATTCCAGTAGTTGAATTCCAGTGATTAAATTGTAATAGCTTAAATCCAATGATTAAATTGTATTGTCCTAATCGCGATTGTTGAATCTTTAAATCTCAACGGGTGAATTTCAATAGTTGAATTCCGATGGTTAAATTCCGCTGGTCACATAGCAATGGTTAAATCCCGTTGGTCACATCGCAATGGTTAAATTCCCCTGGTTAAATTCCGCTGGTTAAATTCCAGTGGTTAAATTCGATCGATTAAATTCCTTCGGCTAGATTCCAAGGTAATTCGTCGGATAATCGCGACGCGAATTCGCGGGTCTCCATTTATGTAGGACAAAGCCGAAATATGATCTTCGCTCGATTCACTTGCGCGCGGCTCCGCACCAGCGACTTTCCTCGTCGTACGCGCGCAGCACGCTTTCGTCGCGGCGCGAGAAGTCGGACGGAATATGGAACGTTCGACGCGTCGTCGTCATCGCGTTTCAATATCGACTCGAGTCTCGCGTTACGAGCTGAATCAACGAACGATTCCTTGTCGAGATGTTTCGCTGCCGGCGCCGAGAGAATCCGTTCGATTCTCTTCGCGAGTGTACGGCGTCTAGCAGACTCTTCCTAGAGTCTTTCACTCGTCGAGGAGGCTACGGATCGATGAATTTTTAGAGAATCGAATCGAAGAGTTTTCTGAGGAGGGCTACGAAGCTCGCTGAATTTTTATTGTCGAAAAAGTGGAGCTAGTCGATATTTGTGCGGACGGGGTGGAAAATAGATTTTAGGGTGTCAATTTGATTTTCTCGGATCAATCATTTTTCTTTAATTGACTCTGCTTTCAATCGACTATTTTTTTCTTTGGCTATTGTTAAATTAATTCGGTATAAATAGTTGTATAAAATAGTTCGGTAACAAAATTGAGCCATTTTTTATTTTTATTTGCATTTCTAATATATCCTAGATCGATATAAGATTCGTAAAAATTTAATTTTATTTATATTATTTTATTCTACTACTGTATAAGGATAAACGTCATTTTTACAGTAACGAACGAAAAGATTAATATTAATATGAACATAAAAGCTCACCGAATCAGTAATTTAGCTAAAACAATTTCATTACAAATATATCTATATTACGCTATTGTTATTGACAAGTTTGAAATTTCCTGTAAAAAGGTCCACACAGTTATTTAATAAATAAAATAGTTAATAAATCGTTAAAAATCGTATTAACAAAGATTTTAATTCTGGCCTGTGCCTCAATTGTTTAACCAATTACTATCACTTTTACATAGCCTCTCTTTATAAACAAATTAATGTATATATAAATTAATGAACGTATCAGCTGATAACATCGAGTGCATACAATGCGTCGACCATATTCATCGCAAAGAAATCGAAATTTTTTTATTGCAACGAAGGCACTCGATTTCGAGACCGCAAAAGGGCAAAATTTGTCAACAGAAAGGTCCCTGGATACGTCGATCTTCCAATGGTCCGCGTTTTTGTATCCGGATGCGTTGAATCGGCAGCGTCTGTCGCGGAACGGAGGACCCTCGACGCGTGCGCGAGTTGTTAAAAAATGAATAGGAAAAGGAGGATATCGGTCGCGGATATTTGCCGACGATAGGCAATCGGAAACGGTTCCCTGGGAATCGTTTCCGTGTACACCGGATGTTTGCGAAAGCCTCGCAGTCGAGCGGAAAGGTTCCGGTGACGGTTCCGATGCCCCCCGCCGAGGAGAAAGAGATCACGGCAAACAACGCGCCACCGTAAGTGTTACTGTATCAAAAACGCCTACGCGAACTCAATCAAATATTGTGCCAAAGATGAGTGCGCTATGGATTTGTTAAACAGTGAGTTCAAATATCGTTTGAATATTTTCAGTTTCTTCGAAATGTTTTAGTCGATAATTCTTTCTTTTACTTGTAATGCGATGTGTAAATTAAAGAAGGTCTGTCAGGTTATATCTAAGTCTTCTCTTTTACACAATCTATAGTAATTTAAAAAAATTCGGTAATTATTTCCAATAGTTATATTATTTTATTTTTGATTCGAAGTGTTCAGGAACAAATGAAGGGGTTTGCTGGTATATTTGTAATTAGGCTGTGGATTTTATGTATTTTGTTATGAAAATAATTGAATCTGAGGATATTTTTATATCGTGTACAATTTATTAAAAGAAATAATCTATTTTGCTATTATTTGTCATTTTTAGAAAGACATTTATACCGAGTTTATGTTACTTAAAATTAGACAATCTTTATTTTGCTTAAAAATTGAATTTTATAGAACAAGATAGAGTAGAATGAAATTCAAGAAATAAGACGAAATAGAATAAAATACGATAAAATAAAATAGTATAAAATTGGACACAATAAATGCAATTCAAATAAAATACAACGCTTTATATAATATATATAAAAATCTACTACCCTTAAATTCTATAATGCTACTCTCAACCACCAGTTACGATTACTATAATTGTCCGCAATAGCCTCGCATCGCCCGGCCCGATCCATCCGATTGACAATCAGCGATTGTACACGCTCTTGCGTAATATATCGCGGAACGGCGTGCCGGCGTTGCCAGCCGGTGCCGTGGAAAAACCTTCGGTAAAGTGTAGTTTTATTGCAGCTTCCTCGCAGCGCCGGGACGAAGCTAGCGAGCCGAATTGCTCGAGATAAGACGGAGTTTATTAGCAGGGAGAAAGCGGCCACTGAAGAAGATA
This sequence comes from Augochlora pura, assembly GCF_028453695.1. Classification (NCBI taxonomy): domain Eukaryota; kingdom Metazoa; phylum Arthropoda; class Insecta; order Hymenoptera; family Halictidae; genus Augochlora; species Augochlora pura. The sequence continues at coordinate 3,183,380 of NC_135781.1, forward strand.
CTCTTCGTTCGGGCCTCCGCGTCTCTCCTCGGGACGGCGACGGTGCCCGGCGAGCCAGGAAAAGACCCTTATCGCGGGACGAAAAGCCGGTGAATAAATACAGTTTCACCGAGTTCTCCCGGCATCGCTGAACTTCCCGATTCTTCCGAGCATCGGAAGCGAGCGAGAGTAGAGGCGGGAGAGAGAGAGAGAGAGGGTAAGAGAGAGAAAGAGAGAGGAAGGTGGGGTAGCGAACAACCCCTAAACAGCGAGAGAAAAGGGATCCGGCTTCACCTCTTTCCCGCGCGCTGCTTCTTTTTTCCATCCGGAACCGCTTCAAGTCGAGCTCCTTTGACCGGCTCCCGCGGCTCTTGCCTCCCGATCAAAGTCCCTTTTCGACTCTTGCGCGCCGAGTTTCGGTGCAGATGTAACCAGACCGACCGACCGACCGACCGACCGGGGAAAAGCAGCGGTTCCGCGAGCGCCAATTACTTCGGCATTTTCCATGCCAGCGGAGAAGCCGGTTCGGCTCGAGATCGTCAAAAGCTGCCGATGATCCTTCGTCGACCGCTCTCCTGATCTACCAGAGTCCCCTCTCCAGGATGCTATCGACGAATCAATCTCGTCAGAAAGCCGCCATTCGCAGCGCGCAACACGAGCCCGCTCTGAATAGAGGAAAATCTATCCCGTTGAAATTGTGTTTCACTTTTCATTGTTGCCGCTTTGTTCTCCGCGGATTAAAGTATTAAAGTGATCAACGGAACGCGCGGGAAAACATATCAAGTTCAATGCTATTGTTCCTCTTTTTCCACGGCCGGGAAAAAAATCGGCTGGGAGAGCCGGTCGCAACGGAGCGCGACACGGCCGACAACGCGCTACTTTTTTTACGGGGAATCGATGAATTTAATATCGGCGGCGGCGGCGGCACGGGGTACACGGGTTTTGAATCGGAAACGAAATTCGATAACGTCCGCGATGTGTGTTTCGTTCGGGAAAAATCGTGACAACGGGCGCTCGGGGATGAATTAATATACGGGAGAAGGGGAGAACGGTTTTCGAGCCAGTCCGACGAGATTATTATTGGTGGCCGTGGGTGGTTCGACTTGATCCCGCTGGTAACAATGAAGGTCGCGTTAATGGGCCGGCTCTGGGTGGGGGAACCTCTTTGTTTCGGTGAAAAATGAAACGCGACAATCTTGGGAGTGTGACGCGAACAAATGACTTCGCCCGAACGTTTCTCATATTGCGCGGCGAACGTAACGTTATCGCGCCGTTGTCGCGACAACATTTTTATGGTATCATTATGGTTCCATTATAGTTCTATTATGGTTATATTATAGTTCTATTGTTGTTCTATTATAGTTCTATTTCAGTTCTATTATTGTTCTATTGTAATTGTATTTTCTTTCTATTATAATTCTAATAATCTAATTTATTTATAGTTCCATTATACAATGTCTTAAAAATGGGTGATACCTGACATCATTTTAAACAATTTTTTTCTTTACAAAATTTTTCTCCGCGGCACTGTTAATGATTTATTAATGAAAAACGTTGACCAATAAGAGGCGAGCACCGTTGACGCGAGGCAGCTGAGCCAATAAGCAAAACTGGGCCCCGTTGGCTCTATCATCTCGCGCCAGTAGAGCTCGCTCTTCATTGGTCAATGCTTTCCGTTAATAACTCGTCAAGGATGCTTCGGAGAAAATTTTCGTAAAGGAAAAAGTTACTTCAAATTATTTTAGCTATCTCCCGTTTGCAGATTGTTAATTTCTATATAAAATTAGTAATATAAAATTACCCTTAACGTCTTCCAATGCAGTTTCAATTTTTAAACAACCTACTCATTTTTGTCGCAAACAAATAAAATCTAATAATTCTATACCTCCACACACACAATCTCATAAGTAAAACATTTGTTAACAATAGTATCATCCGTAAGGATTAAATCCCGCTTCATGAAGGATCACTCGGACAGCGAGCAGCTTAAGTATCCATACGCCGGACAACTCGGCCCTAATTAATACAGTGTAGTCGCGCCAGCTAATTTCGAATCAAACTTCCGACAGCGACAGCGGTCCGATGGAAATTCAGTGCCGCGCGGACCCGTTCCACGGTCCGCCGTTCCCGCAAAAAGGAGAGACGCCGGTTGCGCTAAGTAAGATGGATCGTAGCGCGAAGCTACCGGACATCCTTGATTATCGAGGGACGATCGAGACACGGCGGGGAGGGGGGACCGGGCCGGGCGGGGAGGAGAGTTTCTCGGTGGGACGCGGAGCCGACAGGTAACTGCGAAGATTAGGTCGGTGGCATGGAACGAGCCCGGCCCCCGCGCCGTCAGACCTCCGACCTAGACGTCGCGTCGCGTCGCGTCGCGTCGGGCCGGGGTCGGACCGGGCATGCTAATGAACTCGTTCACCGACTACCGACACAGTTTACCGGCGACGCTTTAATCAAAGAGCAACCCGGCAATTACAATTATCCCGGGGATTCGCCGGGATTCCTGGCGCGAGACCGCCACGCGTCTCTCTCTCTCTCTCTCTCTCTTCGTCGAGGAAACTCTTCCTGTATTTTATCGACGCGAACTTTTTCTCCCGGACGGCCCAGGCCTTTCGCGAAACTTCCGCCGTGTCCGTATCATTTTGTAACGTCGGGGTTCGAGGACTGCCGTCGGCTCGTCGGGGAAACGTGCTCGACGAACGAGAGACGATGGCCGCGCGGTTCGAAAACCGTATATATCAGTTCTATTCCCTATCTACGGTCGCTATCTCGAGAAATATGTACGACTCGGAGAAACGCAGAAAGATCCGCAAGGTGCTTACAAAGAAAGCCGACGGAAGGAACGCCGCGCGTTCCCGATAGAGGAAAAATCCTCTTTCGGCCGGGGCGGATTATTGAATCGTTTCGAGAGGCGGAAAAACGGTTTCCTGGCCGGCAGATCAAAGTTCCCTCCCCTCCCACCCCCGGCCGCGGTGGCGAAGCCCGTGAATCGTAGGAGAACACGGGACGGTATCGTTTCCAAAAAGAGCCCGGTAACGAGGCTTCTCTCTTTCTCTCTCGACAAGGCCATCTCTCTCTCTCTCTCTCTCTCTCTCTCTCTCTCTTTCCGCCGCCGAAATGGAAACGCTGGACGAAAACAGGCCTGCAGAAAAGACAAAACGGATTCCATTATTAAGAAACTGCTAGGAGCCTGGAGGCGCGAGGAACGTTTCCAGGAGAGACGTACCACGGCGCGCGAGTTTGCCTCCTTTAACGGTGTCCGGTGCAGTTTGCTTTGAAACGGTGTTGCGAGCGCGCGACGCGAGAATTTCTAGGGTCATCCGAGCGCACCCCCGCGACCCTCTACCGTCCCCTAAAACCTTCGACGGCGCCGAAAGCCGGCGGAACCGGCTCAACAAAGCGCGGAAATCGATCTCCTCGGGCCCGAGACGCGTCGTCCTCCTTGCTCTGCCTTGTGATTTTCTTCGCTGCTGCAACGATTAGGACCGTCTAATTTATTGAAAGGGATGACAAAGTCTCTCTCTCTCTCTCTCTCTCTCTCTCTCTCTCTTGCCCCTAATGAACGTCAGAATTTTTTAAATTACCGCGGAATTGTTGGAACATCGAGTTTACTTTTCGATGCGCCGTTTGCTCTTTGCTTCGGGGAACTTTCTTCAATCGACTGTTATTTGTAAGGCGACGATATTTTTTTAATTTGAGCGTTGTTATGACAGCTGTAATATTTTACTGCGAGAGTTGTATTTTGTTATAATAATATAAATGGTAATTCGGAAGTATGGTTGAAGCGGGGAATGTGCGCGCAAGCATACATAACCTTGACACCGATTGTAAGAGACAGGAGCTTCACTCTTCAATAATTTTAATAAATTATAGCAAGCCCCAATTCATTAAAATTAATACAATATTTTAATAATCTTTTCCCTGTCTTAAAATTCACAGTCCACTTATTACTTATTATTAATTCTCTACAACACAAAGGATCGAAAGGAACTATTTAAAAATATAAAGACTCTCAATGACTCCAACATAATCATCTTCGCGACGCTGTAAATTCTCGTCGAGCGTACATTGGCGTCGGTAAAAATTCCCGTCGGTACCTCGACGCCCGGCAAAACGAATTGGAATAGTTTTCGACGGACAGCGTCGGTAGATCTTTTTAATTGACCGGCGATTGGCGTGTATCGCGGGCGGTGTCACCGCGGCAGACAGCGAAATCAGACACGGGTGGAGGGGGGGGGACAGGGCCCGGGCGCCGGGGTCCGGCTTCCGGCACGAACCGCGCTGCCAAGTTTCGCGACAATTTGAATACATCCAACTAATCGGCAAAGTGTCGGAAGGGGCTGCGCCACGTAGAACGCGTATACATGTCCCCCGGCCGATTGTGTTCGATTCTCGATAACTAGCTCGAAGTTACCGGAGGTACGCGAGCGAAATTTCTCGATGCAACGACCGAAACTTTCCGTCGAGATTGACGCTTTAGCGTCTCCCGTTAGCCTCGTCCTACCCACTCCCCCCCTACCCTGCTGTCGCGTCCGCGCCGTTTCTGCAAGCGGCTCGGGGATCCGCCTCGGAACCCGCTCCGCAAGCCCCCGCGCGCGCTCCGCTCCGGCTGTCGCCGCCGCGCGACGCGCAACGCCGTCCTCCCCATAAACTGCAGCCCTTGTGTTCGGGAACCACTTCGGCCTGTATTAAACTTCGTCCGCGTATTTATCGGCCGGATACCAAGTTTCCGGTCGAGCGACGGGCTCGATCCTCGCGAATTACCATCCTCGGGGCGTCGATACCACTCCCGCTCCCCCCCGCCGTGTTCGCGCGCGCACACACACACCCACGTCGACGTCGTCGACCCCGACGAGTTTCTCGCGGTGGAAGGGATCACGGGGATCGACGGCTTTACGGCTTTCGACAGCGATCCGACTCGGGAATGCCTTATGCAGCGGCGGGGCGAATGCACGGCCGTGACACGGGGGCGGACGCGTTTCCCCTTCGATCGGAGAAGGAAAACGCGTCCACGGATCCGCAAATCGAATCATTTGGATCGTCAGACTATAGATGCAACGACGCTTCGAAGGTCGATAGATTTATTTCAAAGGTTATACCAGGGTGAATCAATAATCACTGACAATTGTTAAAGAGAGGTTCCTGAGATCAATACAAGTAACTTTTTCCTTTACAAAAATTCAATCCGCAGCGTCGTTACCGAGTTATTAGCGAAAAATACTGACCAATGAGAGGCGCGCTCGGCAGGCGCTAGGCGGCCTAGCCAACGAACGGTCGACGCTCTGCCGATTGGCTCGACCGTCTAGCGCCACGTGCGCTCGCTTCTCATTCGCCACCGTTTTCCACTAATAACTCGTTAACGACGCCGCGGATTGAAATTTTGTAAAGGAAAAAGTTACTCCAAATGACCCCAGGAATTCACTTCCTTCACTTCCCAAAGTTAAAATAATTTTTATACACTCTCTCTCTCTCTATATATAATATTTATAAATTTAAACATTCTTCGCCGTATAGAAATTTACAAGAGGAAGCGTTGATCAATGTAACAGTATTATACACTCTCTATATATAATATTTATAAATTCAAACATTCTTCTTTATATAGAACTTTACCAACGTGGAGGAAGCGTTGATCAATGTAACCGCGGATGAAATCATAGTTCAAGGTGTCAAGGCGACGGTAAAATGGTGGCCGGGCCGGACCCCGTCGCCCTTTCTCGATTTATTCGACTTGGTGCCGCGGCTCTGCGATCGTTTGGATCGCGCAATTTCACTGTCGCATAACTTAAGCGACCCGCGGCGAAGATTATTCCGTCACGACGGGTAATATGATAATTCCTGGGCGGTCCGATTTCCATAGAAAACGGAAGTAGCCGTGTTTACTCGCCGGGCGGCGTATCTTTTCTCCCGCGTATAGTGGACGTCTACATTTTTAGCCGTGAACATTGTTCCGCGCGAAACGTTGCTGAAAGTTTGACTGTTATGTCACGTGTACGACTGATACGATTTTTTGATTGCAGAACTTTGATGGAGACTATGATAATTAAGACAATTATTTATACGATTAATGTTATAAATTTTCGCTTTTCTATTGTTTTACTAATTTTATTTTGTCTTTAACTATAAGATTGGATTTATTTATTCATTATTATTATGACTTGTTAGGGTTCATTTATTATTATTAAAACCTCTATTATTATTATTAATATTAAATCTCTATCTATTTATCTGTAAACTCGATCTATTATTATTATTATTATTATTATAACTTATTAGAATTTATATATTATTATTATAGCTTCTTATGGCTCACTCATCATTATATTAATTTCTGCTTCAACTTAAAAAATTTATGTAAACTAAAAAAAGCTATTAATTAAAATAAACACAAATATACTATTCTAACTAGGATATATCAAAAAAGAACCTAATCATGATAGCTATGAAGAAACCATAGCGACAAGTTGTTCCGATTTCGCGCGTCTCCCGCGACACGCCGCCACAGATTCCACTAATCAAATGATCGTTCTACAACCGTGACCGTAAAACTGCGACCGCGCGAAGCAACGAGCGCGATAAAAAGCCGTGTTAGAGATACCGAACGAATTCAGCGTCGGCCGTTTCTCCCGTCGCCGGATGCCGCGCGGCACAGTTAAAAGTGTACCGGCGGGTCCCGTTTGAAAAATGGGCACCCGGCCGCCGCTTCCGAAATTAATAATGCAAAAAGTGATTCATCTCTGCCGGGAAGTTGAGCCCCCGGTGCCATTTAATTTCCATTTAAAGACTTTCTTGTACGTTCGATAGTTTCAAAGTAATCGGCTCTTGCTGCGGAGTTAGCCGGGCGACAGGCACCGGGCATCGTGGCACGGTCGCACACGATGATCGTAAATTACGTTCGTTCCAGATTGTTGAAGCGCCGGGGCGGAAAAAGACGGCAACGAATCGAGGCCGCTTATTAGGTGACGGGGACTTTTCAATCAACCCTTGGGAATGCGTGGACGGGGAAAATCGAGATCCCTCGAAAAATCGAGGCGGAAACTGCGAGCGCGCGTCTTTTGCAGTTGTTAGCCGGAAGACGTGTTCGCCGACAACGAATATCGCGGAACTCCCTCGGCGGGAGTCTGAAGATTTCAATGTCCGCTCGAGAAAACTGCTCGGTGCACAGCGCCGATAGACGGAGCGTGATTTTGTCGGAGACGGAACAGCTGGGACACCGGAAGAATGTGCTCGCGGTTCGCTCGATACGAACGTGTCGCGACGCGAATCGGCGAGCGAAGCTGTTTCGCGGGATCTGCGAGAGGTCTGCGAAATTTCGGCGATTGGTGGATCACTATATCGGGTGGTACAATTCTAGATTGCTGTTTATACGTCTCTCAGTGTATCTCAGTGTATAGAGGGCGTTTTATAAGGTTTCTACTCTAAAAAGGTGGCATGAAAGGGTTATTTTTGATATATGATACGAAAAAGATTGAATGATCATTCTACTTTGATTTGGTGCCAGTGAAAAGGTTAATTATCCGGCTGTAAACGTAAGAGGTCCATTAACCTGCTTTTATATTTGTTTCATTTATTTAAAGCATGTTTCTCAATGCATTTCATCCTTTTTAGAAATTCTGAAAGGTATATGTATATTGTTTCGTTCACTGAGACTTTATTTTCTTTGCAGCAACAGAACCTAATATTTAAATGACATATTTAAACTGTAGAAAATCAGGGAAAATATTAAAATTACTTTATTAGTTAGATAATGAATTAATTGTAATGAGTAAAATAAATAAAACAAATTAAATAAATGCAATAAAAGAAATACATAAAATAGGAATGTTATTCATAAAATTTCCTCGTATCCTTTTCAGAAATTTAGCAAGAATTGTTCTTAAAATAACGCTTTCTCAGATGCAGTAAAAAATAAATTACTAAAAATTCAGTGTTTCAAAGGCCTGCTAAAAACGTTACTTTCCCTGTCAAAGAAATTCAATTAGCGTATTAGCGCTATGCTTGATAATAATTTATAAATCTAGCCGTAAATAGATACGCATAAATGTTAGGAATTTTAGGCATAAATTCTAGGAATTCCCTCTATAAATCTACTAGAATTTTTGCAATATTCCTTTCAGTGCGTGTATCTCGCATAAACCTTCACCTCGAGCGTTCTCACATCGATCGATCCCTCGAAACTATATTCCCGCGAAACGTTCGGAGTTCGTTGAATTTTCGCGTCTAATAAGCGCCGTCTCGGTGTCCGTTAGACCGGTCATTGAGAATGCAAGGCCTTGATACCGTATCGCGGATTCTTCAGACCCGCGGAGCCCCCGGCCGAACGAGACGGCAGAGGCGCCCGGGAATTCGACGGCGGACCACCAAAAGTTTTATTGCGAAATAAGTATTGTGAGAAGCCCGGGGTGGCCGCCGCCGCCGCCGCCGCCGCCGCCGCCGCCGCCGCGCCCCCTGAATATTCCAATTTCATTAAACATTCATAAAGCTCCGTGTTCCCAAGGTTTTGCGGCCGTTCCCGGCTGTCGACCCTCCTCCAGCGGGGAACGGCCGCGAGACGAGAGGTCGCGTTTCGCGCCCGAATATTCGACGACGCGTTTTCAACGTCGAACTGTCCGACCGTGGTCTTTTAATCGGGCCAGCTCGCTCGAACCGCCACCCCCTTTCCGCGACGATCTCTCTCTCTCTACCTCTCTCTTTTGCTTTTCCATGCATTGTTGGGAACGCGGTCGCATTGTTTATTCCAATTTTAAACCTCCAGCTGCGTGGAACAATTTTTGACACTGGTTTTCAGACTATAGAGACCGTAGAGAATTATTCTATCACATATATGTATATATGTATTAACCCCTTCACTCCCTTGGCCACGTATGTGTACCTTTAGTTTTCTTAAAATTATTATTTATAAAATAAAATTTTAATAAAATCAAATTATAGTTCTAAGTATAGAGAAAATATGAAGCAGTTGAAAAATTATTCGCCACGGAATTCCTTAGCAATTCTAACATAACCTCATCGAATAAAATAAGATGGATGATAAATAAAAAAGAGACAATTAAATAGATTGCTCCCTACTATAAAAATTCATCCCTGAAGAGGTTAGGCGTTTAACTATAGCAATTATTCTCGTAATTTAATGCGGAATTCTTTTTCATTCGTGATAAAGTCAAATGCAATTTATTTTGTATTTATTACTCACTGATTTTTTCCTTTATTATTTTCCCAACGGTGCCATTTTATTTATATGATTTATTACTTATTGATTATGTTCAATATGTATTTTTTAAGTGTGCGCATATTTTACGAAATATTTTTGTAAGACACTCCCGAGTATTTGATGAAAGCCCAGGGTATCATCCCTTGAAAATAAACTAATATTTAAGAGTATAATAAGAATTGATATTTATTAATTTAATTACTTGTCAAGGTAATAGTTTTAATTCGACAACACATTATAATACCGCGAGCATATATAATATCGCGAGTATATATAATATCGCAAGCATATATAATACACAGAGCTGCGCGAATTAATTCACCGAGCCAACAGTCGCGTATCGAAAAGGGTCGAGCGACAGGCGTCCGATCGAAAGAACGAGTTTATTATGGTTGACCGTGCCGATACCGTCGAACGAATGTAGTTTTTAATAGAGTACGCGGCTGCGTATCGATCGCACGGCGAAATTCAGTTTAATCGCCGGTGTTTTAACCGCGGGACGGGGTCGAGTCCGGACACAGCCTATCGCCGCGCAATGGACCGGGGTAAGCGTTGCAGGTATTAGGAAATTCCTGGAAAGCCGTCGCGGCGTTTCTTCTCCGATTCGGTCCCCGGCGAATCGGAAGCGTCTAGGCGGGGCAACGTTATCCGGAATTGGAATATCAGTTTTTCCATTGTGCACCGTTCGCGTTCACCGACGCTATCGGGGCGCAGATAAGAAGAACCTTATTGGCCGTCGCGCCGGTCCGGCTATCCCTCCGGCATCGATCGTTGTCATTTACCGTGATATCGATCGCCGATCTTCATTGTCCGGGCAAGTAGATCGATCGATCGATCGCCGCCAGGCTTCGACCATTTTTCCAAGCACGTCGCGCGTGTCCTTTCAGCGAGACCCACTCTCACCCCCTCTCTGCGTATTAGAATATACACGGCGCTCCTTTTGCGAGCCATCGACGCATGTGCAGCGCGGGTTTATTCCTTCCGTTTCATTTACCTGTGCGATTCTGTCGCGCGAAATGGAGCAGTCGATTGTCTCGCGCAGCTGCGAACAGCGAGGAGTATCTTTGTACCGGCGAACCTTGTACGGAACGTTTATTTTATTGCCGTTTAACGATTTTGTGTTTAGTCAGCTGAGCAGATTGTTTTATAGTTATTGTTTTATTGGTGTTTTTATCGGATTCAGTAAATTTTGAGGCGCGGCAAAAAAGATATAATAACATAGCAGAGTTTATATTAATTTTTAGATAGTGACATTTACGTTGTCCTATCAGTATTCTAAATAATTGCGCGAAATTTATGCAGTTTAATTAATAAGATTAATAGACTTAAGATTGACATAGTGGTTGATTTTAAATCCTATGTTACCGATGAAATTTGGTTTACACAAATATGTTACGACAAAGATTGGCGATTAAGATGAAATCATTATTTCAGAGTGAAGAAAGGCAAAGGAAGTTTCAAAGACCATAGTTATACTATTTAAATACGTATCGATCATACCACATCATCGATGGTACCATAATTTTCGACGATATGTATTATATTCAGTGCTATATGTTATATTCAATGCTATATGTTATATTCTATGCTATATGTTATATTCAATGCTATATGTTATATTCTATGCTATATGTTATATTCTATGCTATATGTTATATTCTATGCTATATGTTATATTCAATGCTATATGTTATATCTAATGCTATATTATGTAAATACTATATTAATGCTATTTCTAATGCTATAATATACATATTATAATATATTAAATATATGCTCTAGTATTATTATTATATTATCTAGTATCTAGTATATTAGTATCTAGTATATATTATCTAGTATCTAGTATATCTAGTATATTATTATATTATAGCATGTCAAGGTTATGCCACAACGACAGCCTTGTTAAAAGAAAAGCTCTCTTCTTCCGAAAGAATCATCGAATTAAAAGATCCGCGAACAATATTCGTAAACATCGTTTGCCCAAGCCGCGCTAAAACTTCCAGCACGAGAACCTCCCCTTTGTCCGAGTTATTTCGCCGTTACCGTCGATCGCCCGCGCTTCCGCCTCATCCGCCGTCCACGTAGACCGTGTAAAAATTGCGACGGGCGGTTCCGGCAACGTGTTTGCGTGTCACAATTGTGCCGCCGGGTTCTTGTCCGTAGAATCGTCGAACGAAACCGAGAGCGGAGCCCGGGCCGGAACAACATCGGTCAACCGATTCGGAGAAAAACGTCGATGCCGCAAATTGGAAGTTCTCGAGACGGTCTCCTCGTCGATCCGTGTCGCAAAGTTCGCGACAAGCCGGCAAGTTTCCCCCCCCCCCCCCGGTAATAGTTTCGCCACGTTGTCGACGGCCGAACGCGAAAGAACCGTTGGCCAACTTTCGACAGCCGCTTTTCTTTTCGTTTCCTTCACCTCTTCCCCCCACCGCCGTCGCCCCGCGTCCTTTGTCCGCTATTACGTTTGCGTTTCGACCGACCGAAACGAAAGCAAACGTCTTTGCTTTATCCGGTATCGGGTGGAGAGGGGAGGGGGGAGAGAGAGAGGCGACCGTGGAAACCGTTGTCTTCCGAAACAGATTACGTCCGGACGACGCGACGGCAGGTAATACTTTTACGTGGCCGCTGCCGCCGCCGTCGCGGCCCCTCCGATCCGATTCCGTTCGATTCGATTCGACGGCGAGTCCGGCGCGCGGAACACGTCCGATGAACACGCGAGAGCCCTTTCCGAGGTTTTGCTCGGGAAACGGCGGCGATCCTTTTCCGTGCGGCACACTACCGGAAAGTTCGCAAACTTGTTTGGAATTTCTCTTTGCATATGAATAAAGTTGTACATTACGGCCGGACCCCTCCCCCCCCCTTCCTGTACCCGGGGGATTTTCCTTCCGTAATTGAAACGGTCTCGTGAATCAAGCGGAAGAATTCTTTCGCAAATGTTGCGCTTTTTAATGTC